>NC_039366.1:204210500-204242274 GCF_003573695.1 Papaver somniferum | reverse complement strand
GTGGTTGGTGGTGGTAGTCATCGGCGGTGGTTGTTGGTGGTGGTGGTCGGAGGTAGTTTGTGGCAGTGGTGGTCGGAGGTGGTTTGACATTGGTAGTGGTGGTCGGAGGTGGTTTGACGGTGGTGGTTATGATTGGAGGTGGTTGGTGGCGGTGGTGGTCGGAGGTGGTTGGCGGTGCATGTGTTGGTCAGTGGTGATTGACCATATTTTAATAATGATGGGCCTAAATTTAAATTTTATTTAATTATGGGCTTGACAGCATAAGGGTATCAAGGTCTTTTAATAAGAACCATTTTTTGGGGACCATGGTTTTTTTGGGGGGACCATGGTTCTATTTTGGGTATAGACATTGGAAGTAATTCTAGGTCACCTCTTATCTAGATATTTATTTAATACTTAATCTATCCTCCTAATTAATTTAGGTTATGATTAGTAAAATAATTTAGTTAAAAAAAATAGTGAGATTAAATTAAAAGATGGGTTTATTATTAGTTGAGTGAATTTTTATGAGTAGAATTTTTGTGAGATTAGAGTTAGAGAAGATGAAGGAGAAAAACATGGAAAATACAAAAGAATTTCAAATCACCCCATTTGAGTATTCAAGTGATGAATCTGATTCTTCATCTTCATCCTCTCATGCTATATTTGTTAATCTTCAAAATGATCCGGATTTGGATTATTTCTTAGATGGTGATTGTATTGTTCAAGATGAAACTCAAGATGAAAATGATGGATTTTATCAACCACAACCGGAGGATGAGTATTTGGGTAAACAGGTATGTTGCAAACTTAGATAACGTATCTTTAATTGGAAAAAATCATAATTTTTCAACTGGATTTGGGACTGTTCGGTTACATTATGTGAAGAACATGTATCCTAACTCCCCTGAAGGTGTAGTTCGGTTACCTTGTGAGGATGAACAAGTAACCGAACTCATCTGAAGGTGTTGTTCGGTTACTTGATCCAAACACGCAGGTTACCGAACTCCATATCAATGGAAGTTCTGGCATGCATCGTTATGTTCGGTTGGTTCGCAACTAACCGAACTTTACGTACAAATTAATTTGATATAAGTGTATAAGGTTCGGTTGGATCGCAAACTGCATGCTTCTGCGATCCAACCGAACTCTAGAGTATAAAAAAAATTATTTCTATGTTTTTAACCCTAGAGTTCGGTTACATGGAGGTTTTAAAATGTTTGCGATCGAACCGAACTCATAGGTCAGAGTTCGGTTCTAAGACTAATAAAACCAATGGGAATAACAGTAAGGTTCGGTTACATAAAAAAATTATTTATATGTTTTTAACCCTAGAGTTCGGTTGCATGGGAATTTTACAATTTTTTTGCGAAACAACCGAACTCTCTTCCTTTTCTTTGTTCGGTTACTTGCCAAATTACTTTATAAACCGAACTTGTAGTTCGGTTTCCACGATAAAATTTGCATGTAACCGAAGTTATTTGTGATTTCTTGTAGATAATACCAATGTATGATCAACCTTATGTGATTGGTATGTTGTTCGAAGATACATCTCATCACTATGCTAATGAGTTAGAATTTGACTCACCTATTGATGTGAAGAATTGGGCTAGAGAACAGGCCAAGAGAGTCAATTGCGTCTTGGTTTGTAATGGGAAAGAAAGCAACACTCGTTTAGAAATGGTTTGTGAGAGAAGTAGAGATCCCGAAGCTAGTCACAAGAGGAAGGGTTATGAGTATAAAGGAAAGACGAAGAGGAAGAACACAACGTGCTCAAAGAAAATCAAATGTCCGTTCAATCTTGTGTTTAGCAAGAGGAAATCAACGAAGAAATGGTTTCTAGCTATGGATAATGTGGTAGGTAATCATAACCACCCTCGTCCGGATGATCTTGAAGTGCATGCAATGGCCGCAAGGCTCACTCCTCGAGAAAAGGAAAAAGTAGCCGAGTATAGGAAATTGTGTGTTTCACCTTCCACAATGCTTCGCTTATTAAATCAAGATAACCCGGGCAACGTATCATCTTTGTCCACCATTTACAATGCAATTGAGAAGATTAAAAGGAATGAATGGAACAATAGAAAAGTTATGCAACAATTGTTTTTTTCGGCTCAAGAGAAAGGCTACGCGGTTCAAAAGAAGGTAGGTCCGGAAGAAGAAATAACTCATCTCTTCATTGCCCATCCAAAGAGTGTTCAATTGGCTCAATCCTTCCATGAAGTTCTTATAATGGACTGCACTTACAATACAAACAAATACGAGATGCCATTGTTGAACATTGTTGGTCGTACGTCGACGAAGTCATCGTTTACCGTTGCTTTTTGTTTTCTAAAGGACGAGCAAGAACCAAGTTCCACTTGGGCGTTACAATAAATGAAGGCGATCTACCGAGATGATGAGATCCTCGGGGTTATCGTGATGGACAATGACGTAGCATTGATGAAAGCCATAGAGAAAGTCTTCCCATTAGCACATAATATGCTTTGTACATTTCATATATGGTGCAATGTGATGAATAGGTGCAAGCCTCAAATTTTTCCACCTAAGAGGAAAGGATTGGAAGATATTAGTAAGCTACCGGTTGATAAACAAGAGGAAGCCAAAAAAAAATTCGATAAAGAATACACCATAAATCACGCTAAATGGGTTGCCTTCTCTGGGGAATGGGAGGCATTGACTTGGTCTCTCACCGAAGAAGAGTATTATCTTAATCTTGCCGAATTTAGACAACATTGGTCTAGCCCCGAATATCCGGAGGATATAATAACGTATGTGGTGCAGCAATGGTTGGAACCGCACAAAGAGTGCTTTGTTTATGCTTTTACCAATAACTATAAACATTTTGGGAATCAAGCGACAAGTTTGGTAGAATCTGCTCACCACCGGTTGAAGAAAAATCTCTTTGGGTGTGTCGATAATTTTGTGGTTGTGTTCAACGCAATGGAGAGTTACTTTAACCGCGATATTGAGAGAACTAAAGAGAAGTTCCAAAAGAGCCGCATATTTACCTCCACAGTTCGGTTACCTGGTATTATTTTGTAGGTAACCGAACTCGTCAGTTGGGTTAGATTGGATTTGTTGTTTTTTTCGGAAAAGGAAGGATTTCGGTTACATTTTAGTTTTCAAAACCTTTGCGAACCAACCGAACTGTGTTGGCAAAGTTCGGTTATTTATGAACTCAACATAGTGGCCAAAACAACAGAGTTCGGTTAGATTTCATTTTTTGTTTTTTTCGGAATAAGGAAGGAGTTCGGTTACATTTTAGTTTTCAAAACCTTTGCGAACCAACCGAATTATGTTGGAAAAGTTCGGTTATTTATGAACTCAACATAGTGGCCAAAACAACAGAGTTCGGTTAGATTTGATTTGTTTTTTTTTTCGGAATAAGGAAAGAGTTCGGTTACATTTTAGTTTTCAAAACCTTTGCGAACCAACCGAATTGTGTTGGCAAAGTTCGGTTATTTATGAACTCAATATAATGTCCAAAACAACAGAGTTCGGTTAGATTTGATTTGTTGTTTTTTTTTCGGAATAAGGAAGGAGTTCGGTTACTTTCCCTTATTTCAAATTTTTTGCGAACCAACCGAACTCAGCAACACAAAAAATTCCAAAACATCCAGGAGAAGGTTCGGTTACCTGCGAAATAATACCAGGTAATCGAACAAACAAAAACTACCATAGGTTTTTTACCTCCACAGTTCGGTTACCTGGTATTATTTCGCAGGTAACCGAACAAACAAGAACCACCATATGTTTTTACCTCCAAAGTTCGGTTACCTGGGATTATTTTGCAGGTAACCGAACCTTCTCCTGGATGTTTTGTTGTTTTTGTGTTGCTGAGTTCGGTTAGTTGACCAAATCTGCGAAACAACCGAACCTTTGGATTATCAAGTTCGGTTCTTTACGCAATTTAGTCAAATAACCGAACTTCCTAGTAGCCAAACACATTTGAGTTTATACTAGCCAAATAGCCAAACAAATAGTTAAAAACTTTCTAATAGCCAAACTTCCTAATAGCCAAACTAATAGCCAAACTTCCTAATTGCCAAACTAATAGCCAAACTTCCTAATAGTTAAAAATTTGAGTTTAACGAAACACATATAAGTCAAATAGCCAAACTAATCCACATCATATGTTATACTAATATATAAGTCTTACAAACGTAAGGAAACAAACTACCAAATCCGCAATAAAAAAGTCTTCCAACCGTAAAAAAACATAGTACCAAATCCACAATAAGTTTTCTAAACATAAGAAACCAAAGTACTAATTGTTGCAATCACTCATTTATCACCACCTCTTCGTGAAACTTTTCTACTTTTCCTTTTAGGAGCTATAGGTCTTCCTTCATCACTAGGAGTGTCATCTCCACTGCTTTGTTGTTGAACCATCCGACTTGAACCTTCCCCTTCTCGGCGACTCCTCTTCGACGGCATGGTCTGGATTGTATCGACAAGGTTGGGATTAAAAACATTAGTCCATTGGTTGCAAAGGTCTGTTTGTTGTCGAGTGTCCATCGGCTCTCCACTCCGGATTTTTGCCATCATTTTCTTCAACAACTTAGCACTTGCCTTCACCTTTTCTCATCAAAAACACAAGTAACTATTATTTTTCAATACTTGTTAGGTTTTGAAAAACAAAAATAAGAGTAAATATCTTACAGCAGAATTCCACAAGGTCAAGGCCTCATCACCACATTTAGGGGTAGCCTTCATAGCCTTCTTAGCCTCTTTCTCCATTGTCATCACTTTTTCTTTATCAGCACGGGCTTGTTGGACACTGTTTATTACACGAGGATGAGATATATGTTCATACCATTCCATATATCCATCATCAGCGGCATTTGGCTCATCATACGAATTTTCTATCTCTTCGACTGGAACAAGATAATCCCCAAAGTTGTTCCAATGATCCACTGATTGAGTTGGGGGTGAAATTCTTCTCGGTGTTCTTAGTTCCGACCTTCTTCACCTTGAAGTTGAATCTTTCCACTTGTGGGACACTTTGGACACAAGAAAGTTGTCTAAGTACTCTTCGAGGATTATACATCGTACAACCCCCAGGATAAAACAACGGTCCATTATAACCCGCGACAGCTGAGAAATGAATAACATCAGCATCCTCCACCTCATTATCTGATGCAAGTCTGTAAGGATGGAAAACCACATCTTCCACTGTTAGCTTATCCAATGTCTCCCTCAACTCCAACACCTTTTTTTTTCCTTTTTATTTTCTTGTGCATTCAAAAATTCATATTTACCAGCCGTGGGTTTCCCATAAATCCAAGGAGAGTGAGCATGAGCTAATTGCAGTTTAGGGAGGTGGTCATACACCAAAACCTATGAGAAGAGGCAACAAATAATACATATGCAATATGATTAGTAACAATACACATTCATTCACTTATATATTCAAACACACATACAATAATTTAACGGGGTACCTGAACAAGGGTGTATAAGCCTCCAAAATATAGACACCTAAGCCTCGAAGCTTTTCTGAGTTCCGCTTGAACGAATGAAAGAACCGCAGTGCCCCAAGAATAGTTTTTCACCTCATGCAAGGGGTCCAATAGCTGGAGGTAATGAGCATTTACCACGTGGCCTGAAGTGTCAGGGAAGAAGATGGTTCCAAGTTGATATAACAAATAAGCAGTCACATGGTGCTTAATCTTCTCCTCTGTCATCACCAACTTGCCTTTAGTAACCAAATCTTTCGTCCCTGAAAACTCATCAAACAAGGTTTTGAGCTTGATCCTTTTCAACTTCTTCTTGTACGTGCGGTCTTCCTCAAACTCATTATACTCATCACCTTCCTTAGGCTCTTTGTTAGCTCGCCTAAACTCACATTGTGCCTTTCTATCGCTCCATCCTAGACACCTTTCGACTAATTTTTCAAGAACTTCATAACTCATCGAGGGATTGTAGCCATCTCGAACACTTGTTACTGTAATTGGTAGGGCTGTGATTCTAAAACAATCATCCGGAGTTATTGTCATCTCACCAAAAGGTAAATGAAAGGTATCATCTCTGGATAATACCTCTCAGCAAATGCAGAAACAGTGACAACATCAAATTTTTGGTGTGCATGTTGTATCCCGTTCCATAGTACACAATCAAATACCGCCAAGCGGACCTCATCACACTCATTTTGTATATTCCAAACCTTGTTCTTCTGACGTTTCAAAACACGAACAACATTTTGATGATCCTAAAAAAAAACATCATATCTTATATACTAATATATATAGAAAAAACAATATATGACAAAATATAATAAAATGACTGAGAAATCTAAATCTTGATGGTTAAGATTGAACCATACCTTTGTCGCAAAGATCTTGGCAGCCCATGAGTGTTTGTATCCCATTAATACCTCCTCGCCATATTTTGGAGTACCATAAGTTGGATTCTTTGGCGGCAAACACAAATCCTTCTTAGGAATGTATGAATATCTAGCAGAAGGCTTTTTAGCGCCTTTTTAGGTCTCTTGACCACTATTTCCTCTTGTTCCTCTTCATCCGAGTCCTCCTCTGATTCATCATCATCCTTATCTCCATCCTTGTCTCCTTCTTCCTCATCATCACCATCCTCATCATCGCCACCCCCATTTCCATCTCCTTGAGCTGGTTCATCTTCTCCACCTTGATTGTGTTCTTGAGTGCCAATCTCTTCCACAATCTCTTCATTTACTTGTTCGATTACGTTGTAATCGCCACCCTCATTTCCTTCTCCCTTAGATGGTTCATCTTCTCCACCTTGATTGTATTCTTGACTGCCAATCTCTTCCACAATCTCTTCATTTACTTGTTGGATTACGTCGTCGGAATTATCTCTATTGACACCATCTTGGATGACAACACCCGGTAATGACCCACGTCCATGCTTAACATATTTGGTTCCATGTTTACGAGCATCTAAATGTATATTGCCTCGAGGCGTTGGAGTTCTCAGCTCTTCCGGTAAAGGTTGATTTGGTTTTGAACATTTTTTACCTCTACCATTAATCAAGAAAACAAAAGATATTAGCCTATCGGAACAAAACAATCAAATAAGAGTAAATGGATAAGATAAGATAAGATAAATTGATGAATTAATCATTGAGCCAAGTAAAAGTCTAGAACTATAAGGGTGGAGTTCGTTTGGTTCTATTATTTAAAATTTTTTGCGAACCAACCGAACTGTGTTGGCAGAGTTCGGTTATTCATGAACTCAACATAGTGGCCAAAACAACACAGTTCGGTTAGATTGCATTTGTTGTAATAAGGGTGGAGTTCGGTTACATTTTAGTTTTCAAAACCTTTGCGAAACAACCGAACTCTGTTGGGTAAGTTCGGTTATATGAGAACTCAACATAGTGGCCAAAACAACATAGTTCGGTTAGATTGGATTTGTTTTTTTTTTCGGAATAAGGGAGGAGTTCGGTGACTTTCCCTTATTTAAAATTTTTGCGAACCAACCGAACTGTGTTGGCAAAGTTCGGTTATTTATGAACTCAACATAGTGGCCAAAACAACACAGTTCGGTTAGATAAGATTTGTTGTTTTTTATTTTCGTAATAAGGGTGGAGTTCGGTTACATTGTAGTTTCCAAAACTTTTGCGAAACAACCGAACTTTGTTGGATAAGTTCGGTTATTTGAGAACTCAACATAGTGGGAAAAACAATACAGTTCGGTTAGACTGGATTTGTTTTATTCTTTTGGGAATAAGGGTAGAGTTCGGTTACTTTGTAGTTTTTAAATTTTTTGCGAAACAACCGAACACAGAGTTCGGTTACTCAGTCTTAAATCCAAAACAACCGAACTGTTCTTCGTGTTCTTCGTTTTTAGGAAGTTCGGTTAGTAAACTAGGTTTTTTGGAAAATCGACCTAACCGAACCTGGCTCTGTAACTCCCGTTAAAACCCTATTTTGATGATTTCTATTCGATTGAGGCAATTAAAATCAAATTAAAGTGAAGGGTTTGTTGTAAAATACCTCCGGAGTGGCCCATGGCAGAATCAGGTTGCGGCTGGCGTCTTTTATACTCGATGATGTGTTTAGCTTGCGGTTCAACTTCTTCAACAATTTCACCCGGGAGATTTGCTAGATACCCTAATGGGGGACCTGTTCCTGGGAGTCGATTGGTACTCTTACGAAGAACCATTCTTATATTTGATTGATTAATCGACGATGAAAATTTTGTGAATCTACGATTAATCGATGACGGAGCGTTTGCAACGAAGAAGAAGAAGAAGAAGAAGAAGAAGAAGAAGAAGAAGAAGAAGAAGAGAGGAAGAGGTTCACGAGTTCTCTGCGTTTTTTTTTTACATTAGGGTTTATATATCACGGTTAGGGTTAGTATTAGGGTTAATGTTAATTAGGTTAAGTGTAAATTAGTAAACTTGCTAAGTAGGATTATAGTTAGGACATCCCTTATCATTGTAGGGTGGGTGGTCTAATAAGACCATGGTCCCCCCAAAAAAACCATGGTCCCAAAAAATGGTTCTTTAATAACCAAGGGATTAGATTTAAACTTCTTTTAGTTAAGGGCCTCATATTATGGGTTATTCATGGGTTGGGCCTGAGCCTAATTTCCCCCACACAAAACCGAACTCCATGGTTAAAATCCGGACATTTAACCGGACCCTTTCTAGAGGAGTCAGTCAAAGAGAGTCAAGAGGTGATTAGACTTGTCATGGAAAATGAGTGACTATACTATACAGTACTATTTTAAACCCAAAGGCTGATGACATGGTTCTCCGACCGAGCAAATCTTCCCGACCAGCCGAGCAATCGCCGGTGGTCGCTCCAGTCCACCTTCCTGTGGTGCACTGGCATCATCATCGTGCCTAATTCTCCGTCTCACCACTTCCAACAAGACTATACTACCATGTATATGGTAGCATTTTAAATTTCTTAGGTCCTGTTTGCTCTATAGGACACATAACCGCACGTATCAAATCTTGTGATCAAACGGTTAGGAATGAGAGTGTGGACAAGAGTTACACCCTCGCAACGCAACGTGCATAATCCCTGTTAAAAAATTGCGTCTATAGCGATTCCCTCCACCATTTTCATTTTCATTTTCATTTTCACTTTCAGTGTGAGAGATTCAGAGAAAGCTTGGAGGTGAAGAGAAACCAGCGAGAATTGACGAGAGTCTTGGAATTAAGAAGCCGAAATCCTGAATCAGCGTTTGTAATAGGTCGTTTCAGCTGAAATTCTCCTTCTCATATCTGTTTACAGGGCTTATTTTAAGTAAGTTGTGATTCTCATTTTCTTTCTTTTGTTTTCTTAATAATCTTCATCAGAGAGATTAATTCCTATCTCAAGTGTGTTTCAGGATGTATCTTAGTGAACTATGCTCGCTTTGATTCTTCACCACTAAGTTGTTTGTCAGAAAACTCTAATGGTAAGGTTCATCCCTGCTCTCACATTTATTCCGTTTCCAATTATATGCATTAGTTACTTTATTGTGTACAATCAATTGCCACATTTTGTGATTTGGGAGCTTTTTTTATTGAATTGACAGGGAACTCCTGACGATTTTTTATCTGTCTTTGTTACTGAACCTGCCGAATTACCCAATGGAATTCAAGGTTATAGGGTAATCACCCAGGTAATTATTACTATCAGAATAGGATTGTAATTTAATGTTGAATCAGAGTTATCATTTTGAATCACTGTCTATTCAATGCTGAATGTTTTAACCTCAAGGCTTGGGGGTGTTGGTCCATGGAAACACACTAATATAGAACGAGACAGATCAACCTTCGTCTTCTGATAAGTAATCACGTCACTGACTGTACTTTGTTTTGGAAGTCACCTAATCGTCTTTTGTTGCATGACAGAATACAACCTTTAGAGATTTCAAACCTTGCAACTCGGGTAAAGGGATGTCCAAAACTTAGTAATACAAAATATTATGTCTTAGTGTACCGAGTGAACATCTCAGACAAGTGATTAGCAACTCGATACCTAATAGCTTGGGGTGTAGCTTGTAGATAATTATAGTCACGAGGGGTAAGTCTGATCTTGGTTGAAAACTTTTAATGTTTGATTCTGTTTCACATCAACTGTCTACTTGTTTATTCAAAATTGAAATTCTGATAAAATAAAGTTGAATAGTTTATGAATCTTCAAAAGATATGGTTTCATTTTTAATGTTTGACAGTAGTATCGGTGACTATAAATACATTATCGTCCGTTTTCTTTTTCCTTCTCCCGTTTGTTTTTATGGAATATAAGATTATCAAAGGCATTAATGGAAATACAATTTTTTTGTTGCAGACCAATATGACCGATGTCGATAAGTATAAAAGGCATGTGAATGTCGTTACCAAGCGTTATAGTGACTTTGTGAGGTTGCGGGATTAGCTTAGTGAAGAATTCCCGCAAATTACTATTCCTCAGGCCCGCGATGTAGTAGGTAAATACTTAAAAGTCACCTTCTTAATTGCTCTAATACTCCTGTTTTCCGACGTTGTTGAATTTAAACCAATATGTGAAGTAAGCAGTATTATGTTCCTAGGCTGTGAAGCAATCTTTGGTGGCATTGGCTAATTGTGTGATTTATTTCTTTGTTCATCTGTAGGATTTAGTGCTAAGTCCATTGAGATGCAATGTCGTGCTCTAGACGATTTTCTAAAATTCTTGGTTTCAACAAGTTCTTCTCTCTACAATAGTGTAAGTTTAAAGAAATTCTTGGTGGCGGAGACAGTGGCTGCGGCAGATGAAGAGGTAATGCGAAGTAGTACATTATACTTTCACGTCGTCCTCCTTAGTTCAAAATTGTTGGATTTTCTCTTAAAGCCAAACTAGTTATTAACAAAAACACTTACACTTCATGAGGGCCAAAATATAGGAAAAACCGGATGGTCTTATATCTGTTTTTAAGTTGTTTTTTTCTTTTCTTCTGCAGCAGTATGGGAAGTGTGTTCCTCGAATGGCAGCACGCTTATCTACAGATTTAGAAGAAATCTTGATTTTTGTCAACAAAATGAAAGAACAAAAGATGGCTGGCAACATGGTTTTGCTTGATGGTGGAAATTCGCTGTTGCATGATGCAACTCTAAAACTTGGGTCAACTTGCAGAATAAGCGGAGTGCCCTCTAGTGATGGTACAGACAAGGTGTCTTATTTCTGCTCAATATCTGGATTGGAAGAGCCGCTGCGGGATAAAATCAAGGAGGGTTTAAGGAGGGCTACAGGTCTCCATGTAGAGCTGAGCAGAAAGGTCTATGAAGGAGAGGTTGGATGTTACTCTCTTAACTTAGTGTTTCTTTGAATGTTTTGTTTGGTTAAAATCTGACCAGTAGCGTCGAACGTCGTCATAATGAATTTATAAATCATGAAGTTAACTCAATGCTTCTTAGTAGGTTAAATTAATATACATTGAATATTTAATGCAAAATCTATGCAGTCTCATCACAGGTCACTAAGCTCCAGCGAAATTATACCGATGATAGCAACAACACTATTAGGAGTATCAGCATTGATCTGGCAACTACCCAAGAAACAAGGGAGTTACTTTTGGGCGAACTTTATTTCGATGCTCTGGAAAAGGTAAGATTATCAACAAGGTTTTAAAAAGCGAAAGCGTGGGGCGAAGCGCTCTCATACCAAAGCTTAAAGTGCTACGAAAGCGTAAAGCGAAAGCGAGCTTTTTGAAATATATAATAGTATATATAAGTAAGAAGTTATCAACCTAATAAAAGAAAACTACGAAGTTCAGACATAATGAAAGAAACAATTAGACTAACTAAGCATATGGCATACTGATATTGCATATTCTACCCAAGAGTTATTTAAATATACTAGCCACGAGTGTCTGCATCATTCATCATGTAGATAGTCATCGTCATCATGATCATCATGCCCTATAAATTAGGTTTATTAGTATTTAGTTAGAAAACGTGAAACATGCCCTACTGGGCTTCAAAGGCCGACTTTTCACTTTCTAATATAAACCAATTCGTAAAACGGAGCTCTAGAAGCGCCTAGGACCTGAAGCGCAAAAAAGCGCCCAAAAGCGCGCCCCACAAACGCTTTTTTATCAATTATTGACATAGAAATCGTATATTTTACTTAATCTTATTTTAGGTTCCAGGAAAATATTTTTGACATCACAAATTATATTAAACCTAACAATTATTGTAGGTTGAAGTTGAAGACTCCATAGTCATTGATATTCAGAGCGGAGCAGTTAAAAATAAAGGGCCCGTCACTAATACTTCTTCAAGAACCAACTCACCGGACGAACCAGACCTCGAGGCACCAATCGCACGAGGCAATAATCCACAACCTGGAGGAAAGGTTCTGAAAATGATAAAGACAGCCCAGGTTTGTTTTAATTTGCAACTCACCTGTGTATTTGCTGTTTAAAACTGGTTTATATTAAGTGATGACAGTTACTTTTGTAACAGAATGTTTCACTTCATGATCTTGATGAAGCAATAACTACACGGAGGAAAGATGAAGGTATCTATTCTTTTTTGATCAGTCAGAAAGTATCAGCAGCCAATATCGATGAGGTATACCTTATTACTTCTTAGGTGAATTTTCATATGCAACTTTTTTTTTTGCTCAGATGAATAAGATTTTATTACTAAAAGAACAACCAAAGAGTTACAAAAGAAGCCAAAGAGCCAAAATATAAACCAAAAAGGAATAGAATAAGGAAGCCTAAATACATACTTTTATAGGCTACCTTTAGCAAAACCGATAGTATCTCTCGTTAGGATTTTCTAATCTAATCATAAAGTCTTGTCTTGTATAAAGTTATTGAACTTCACCTCTACTCAGACCTGCACCCTTATCAGCTGTAAAGTTGAACTCTCTCGCACTATGAAAGAAATTTAGCTTGTGTAGAAAACTTCTTATTATCTCCCATCTTGACTGTATAAACCAAGGAGATTTCCTGATATGAAAGCTTTTATTGCAGCAGTTGAATCTGAATTTATTATTATATCAGATGCATTATTCTTCTAAGCCCACCATAGCTCCAGTTACTGCCATTATTTCAGCTATAAAGTTAGTAGCTATTCCCAATCCTCTTATTTCATCATATAACACCTTTCCAGAGCTGTTTCTACAAACAAAACCACATCCTGCATTCCCTGGATTGCCCCTGGAGGCTCCATCACAGCATATTAACAATTGATTAGGAGCAGGAAGATAAAATTTCAGCTCTACTATTCTGAACCTTGACAGGCCTTCTACCAATATCAAAACTTTTAAGAACCTGGAAATCATAACTACATTCCCACATACACCCTTTCATTCTAATAGAACAGTCTTTTGTGAATTGCAATACTCTCTTCTTGAATTTATTGACATCTATCTTTTCATCATCAAATACTATTCTGTTTCTCAAGAACCAAATACTATTCGGTTGACAATATATGTTCAATATTTTCTGAATCATTGCCACATAAGTAACATTTAGAGGCTAAAGAAAAAATTTCACCAGCATTTTATCATCTGTAGCACACACTCATCTGACTAGTTTCCAAGGACTCCATGCCACTTTAGACCATTCTACAATTGGATAAGGACTCCATGCCATTTTATCATCTGTGAAGTCTCCAGACATGGTTCCACTCCAGATCCTCTTGTCCCTTTTCCCGGTTATCACAGGCAAGTCTTCAACTTGAAAGTAATCCAACAACCTCTGTGGTATAAACCATTATCTCCATTTATCAAGTCCGCAACCATCATTTTTTGGTTTTGTAATATATAATCACCCTCGGGGAATAATTTCTGTAGAGATTTTTCCTTAATCCATTCATCATGCCAAACTGAAATATATTTCCCATCACCTTTAATCCATCTGGTATTCTGTTTGATTTCATCTATAACCCATCTAATCCCAGGCCACAGTAGATTTGATATAATTTGATTTCCATTCACCATTAGCTTTTTGAAATTTTGCTCTAAAAAATGAAGCCCATTCTGCATCAGAGTTTTGAATCTTCCATAATAACTTCATCAAAAAAGCTTTGTTTTATTTCCATCAATGTTTTAAGACCTAAACCATCTTCTTATTTGAACAGAAGTATGAAAAAATCTAGTGTTAGCAGCTCCTTCTTTCAACCATTTTTCTCTTGATTTTTGTTGCGGAATAGATTTATGCTGCTGAGTCACTAACTCTTGCTTTCCTCTTGCTGTAATAAGATTATTTAGGAGAGTAATGTCTGCTGTATTTTTTTAAGATAGTAAAGAAGCTTGTTTTACCTCTTCTTCAGCTTGTTGCAGTTTTAGTCTCACTTCTCCAAATACATTCTAGTTCCATTCTCTAATTTTAATTTCCAGAATCTTCATTTTTTGCATGAAAACAAAAGCTGGATTACCAATCACCTCCTCAGACCATGCTTCTTTGATTCATTCTTTGAAACCTTCTTGAAATAACCAGATTTTAAGAACTCTAAAAGGTATGTTCTTAGGCTTTTAAATATGAACACAAGAACCCAGAAGAGGGCTATGATCAGAAACTCCTCTAACGCCATTCTGGATAAAGATCATACCTTTTCCAGGATGAACCCAGAAAAGATCAAATGCTGTCCTTAGAATTCCATCTAATTTTTGGTTCCACAACCCAGCATAATGTTGGACTAAACTGATTCACTAAACTTATGAGTATGTCTTTGGCTTGAGGTCTTCTCAAACCTCTGACATTCCAGAATATTGTTTTCATTCAGATTTAGAGGTTTGAGAAGATACAGGACTTCTCATTTCTTTTTTCTCTTTAACTAAATTTTGAGCCTTGTCTTCTTGTTGTAATGAGACACTGATGGGCTTAGGTTTATCTACTTTCTTAATAACTTCTTTTGTACCTTCTTCCTTGTCACCAATAATATTCACAACTCGAAGCACTGAAGAACTACTTGAAGAAATATCTAATATTTTATCAACACTTATTAGAGGAAAGATATCAATATCTGAATCTTGCAGAGCATGGAATTTACCTGAATTACTATGATGTGAATTTGCAGATTGCTCAACTGTATTGCTCACTGTAGGAATAATAGTATCAACTATTTCATCATCATTGATTTCAGTTTCTATCCTCTTGTCAGATATTTCAGGTGTTTGACATATGTCAGTACCTATAGGAATCCTCTTTGATGTTTTAACTCTCCAATCATTCTCTGTTGAACTGGCATAGCACTATTAGTTTCATTCTCTTGAACTGCTTTTTTCTTTTGTGTTCTACACTCAGTTACTATGTGTCCCACCACATTACAGTGACTGCAGAAATTAGGTAGTTTTGGTATCTGAATATCTTGCAATGAAGCTGAGATCTTGAATTCAAAGAAAAAAATGAAGAATTAATTGAACCGAGAAAATAAATTTTTTGCCTGAGTTGGTCGCCCGATCTTCAGACAAGTTAGTATGTTCGTATCAATTCTTCATATGCAACTTCGATAGTAGGAATATTTTCTGAAATACTACTAGCGACTACTATCCATGGCAGATCGTTGTCTCCTTTGAATGTGAGAACCATTACCTTTGGGTGGATTTAATAATAAGAGTAACTACTGTTTATTCTAGAAATCATTCTGAAATAGATAGTTACTTCATAACAGGTTGTGAATAATCTTGTTCACGAAGGATTGGCAAAGCGTACGTATTGAATATTATAGATTTCTGAGGTATGTTCTTTTCTCTTCTTTCACATTTTATCTTTCATAGTTGATGGTATTTTAGTATTTATCCCTCTTAACAATCAAAACAATTAAAACTTGCAGGCAAAAATGCTGGATTTTGAATGTTTTTTCTCTCATAAATAATGCTTTGGAGAGCTCGTGTCTGTCAGTGTGTTTAAGTGCTGCTCGAGGAATGTGTAGATTTAGGGGATCAGAAATATTTATCCCTACTGAAATACCTGGTGTAATTTTTCCTCGTATGATTATAATTCGAGCACCAAATAACGAGGATGCCTTCGGAATGGCAACTTTTTTTTGGTATAGCAACGAGAGACAAAAACTGGTCACTCCCGTTGTTGATACGTTAAAGCGGAAAGATATGATTAATTGTGTTGTTCTACTCGCTGGACCTCTTCAAACTGGAAAATCTGAGTTGGCATATCAAATATCCAAGAAACTTGGAAGTGAGGTAAGTGTGAACCGTTATTAATAGTGTCTAAAGAACTTATAATTTGTAGTTTTTACAATGTGAAACTCTTGGTCAACGTTTGTATGAAGTTGTTCATTATAATTTCACGAGAAATTTATCTTTATTTTGTATGATCTCTTTTTCCCAATGATTGAATCAGATGAATACCTAGTGGCTGAGCTAGAGGAGATCTTGAAGGATACTATTCGCCGAGCTGTCAGTCTAAAGATGAGAAAAACCAAGAAGGTGTACGAAGGAGAGGTTAGGCAGTTGTGTTTATAGATAGCATTTTTTTTTAATTCATGAGGATAGTTATAGAGGCCTTGAATAGGAAAGATTATAACTTCGATATATTTCTTATTTAGGTCGTTGAAATCTCATCAAAAGCAACTGGGAGTAGCAGTGGTATCAATTGGCAAACTACTTGTGACATTGTGATTGGTTTAAACACAGATGCAAAGGAACAACATGTCGAGCTCGGTGAACAACTTTCAAAAGCTATTATAAAAGAACAGGTATGTTTACTAAAGCTTCCACTTTCCCATTTGGACCTGTTATAGATACTTCCACTTACCAAAGCTTCCGCTTTGGAGATAATTCGTAAAATTCAATTGTTGATTACTTAGGCATGACATAATTCATGAATTCAGAAGAAAAAGATCATGCGAAAAATGTATTCGTGGCCCTTCCAAAAGGGGAGATTCTTAAGGAGGAGAACATCCAGGTTGGTTTTTGTTATATTTTAAACGCTAGTATGTTTTTCATCAAAATTATCACTGATAGTGATGGTTATTTATAGGATATAACTATTTACGATCTCTATAAGACTGAAAGACGAGGACATAGTATATGTAAGCGAGTGAGAAAGGAAATGTCGTCAGAAGAACCCGTAACCGATGATGCTATAAACAAGGTGTACCTCCCATGACTTTCTTGGATTTTCCAGTTCATTGTTGTTTCCTTGTTTCAAGGATTTAACTAGTCTAAACTGATATATGCAGGCTATTGAAAGTTTAGTAAAAGAAAAAGTGGTATAACCACAACGAGGGGTTTTATTCATCGATCAGGTACATTTTATTGCTATTGATTTTACGTTCATTATCCATTTGTTCTTCCTGCAAGCTTGATTATTGCTATTATTTGCAGGTGGACAGCTTGGACGAAGATACCCTTTCCTTCATTAGCAAGGTCATGAAGGAATCAGAGAATGTCTTTCCAGTATTAATGTTCTCCACGGAGAAGGATATAAGTGAACTTAGGTATTGTTTGTCACTGGCATTTATTACCAAAACTAGGTGAAAATTGTGATACTAATTTTGAATGGTTAAATTTGATATTTTTGCAGTTTAACTGGCATGCCCAAGAACATATTGGAACATATGGTTATTGTACATACTCAAGCATGTGGGCTGCCAGAAAATTCGATAAAGGTTTTTGATCTTTTCTTGTTCCTTATGGTTTTTGATCTTTTATCCGCATTGTGCATGTAACCTACTAAACCTTTTAACCGTCTAATATATTGCTCTTTCTTAACGGGTCTTTATTTTGCTTACTTTTAAGGGTTGAGATAAGGAATATATGGTGGTAATTTTTTTTTTCCTTATGATTGTAGGAATTAGAACCAAGGACTCTGTGTACTGTTCCTGCATTAGAAAAGGAGGTTAAGTTTATAGATGCCTTCCAACTTGTAAACGCATATTTCTGTGCTGGTGCAATAGCAAGTATAGTTCTTGCTGCTGCAAACTCGGACACTCCACCACATACATTTGGCTTTCTGATCGGTGCGTTTGTATGTTGCAATTCATCTTTGCTTCATTATCTACGTGTGGCTTTCGACTTACAAAGTTCAATTAAAGAAGCCAAAGACTCTAAGTCTACCAAGGAGATCTGGATAGACAGATCAAAGGTGAAGGTGCTTAGACGGCAGGTCTTCTTGGGCTTTTTTGCCGGAACTTGGGGTGTTGGATGGGTCATAGCATCTCTGATAGCATATATTTTAAGAAAATTTAATAATCCGACTTGGATGTTTGTTGCATTGTTGGTTGTACTTGGTGGTAGCTATGTATGGTTTGTGAAAAAAATATGGAAGCAACTAACAGCTATGTGGTGCTGTGAGGAACAAAGAACACTTTGAGAATTGAATGCGAAGTCTATATTTCCAGCAGCAGTAGATAATGCCAGCGGTTACATAAAGGTGGCTAATAGGGTGCAGTTATGAGGACATGGCAGGTGAATTTTGTTTTTCAGAGAATTGAGTATACCTGGTTTGGTTCCTGTTGAAGGAGGAAATGATGCTAAATAAGTCTGGACTCTGGTGGTTTTGGTGCTCTTCATTGGGATCACAAGGGAGATGTTTTGCGTGCTGCTACTTTTGAAAATCTCTTTCTGTATTTTGATTAAAAATATTGTTTGTTTGTGTCATTTGATTTTGTTACTGTAACTCTTCATCTGTGTTGGGTGCACTTTTGGAAATCAGTATACAAAATTTGGCTGAATGAAGATGTGAATTCCCAACAAGTGTTAAAGTTCATTTAGACCCACACATTAGTTGTAGGATGTATCAACTACTGCTCTGAGATGCCTGTGACCCTATCAGAATCTTAGGATACTTTTCACAAAGGGTATATTAATTATGTGTCCCTAGTTTTAACATCCTACAAATATATCCTTATACAACAATAAATATATCCCTAATTTTTAATAACCTTATCCATTTAAAATTAGATTACCTAAATACCCTCAACAATATAATATTTTCTTGTATTTCAAAATAGAACAAATTTCTTCCATACCACTCCACCACCATTGTACCAACACCACCATTCCGTCACCACCACTGGCGCCACCACCACCACCACTGATGCAATCACCGCCAGTCCGCCGCCGCCACCCACCCGCTGCCACTAACAATCACCACTACTGATGCAATCACCACCACCGCCACCTCCACCACCACCACCGCCGCCGCAGCCACCACTGATGCAATCACCACCTCCGCCGCCGCAACCCACCCACCCACCACTGGTTTAGGTATTTTGTATCAACAACAATAGTTGATCCAAAATAAGAGGATCAACAACATATGTTGATCCAATTTAGGGATCAACAACAGTAGTTGATCCACCCACCGCCGCCACGCTGGTTCAGATACTCTGGTTGTAGTTCTAGTTCTGGTTCTAGTACTGCAAATTCTTGTGTAACTGATAGTCCTAAGATGGTAAGGGTGGTAGATCATGATGCAAACTAGGCAAACCCTCTGATTTGTAATGAATGGATTTATGTTTTTGACAAAGTTGGCAGAGAATTTACGGGTGGTGTTAAAGCTGTTAGAATTGCAGTTGATAAGTACAAGATGGCTACTGGTCACAAGATTATTATTCTAAAAAATGACAAGACTCGTTTTACTGCAAAGTGCGCAAAAAATCATTGTGGTTGGAGGATTCACTTTGGACCTGTCAATGGTGACATTTATCGGTTCGTGATGAAAGATTCTAATGTTATTCACAGGTTAGTGGTGTTCATATTAGTCCACATTACGAATTCTTGTTTTTAGGATTTTATATGTAGACTTGTTTTATGTGTACATTGTGGTACACATTCCTTGTTGTAGGCTTTTTAAGTGGCACATTTTGTAGATTACATACTCTTGGTGTAAATTACATATCCTTTATTGGTATGTGCTTTCTTTTTGCATATGTGGTGCTTGTTTTGAGATCTTATTAGGTGTAAATTGTGGTGCACATTACTTATTCCAAAAAAAAGTTTTGTAGCTGTGGTGTTGGTTTGAGGTTGAAGAGTCCTGTGGTGACAACCATGTTAGTCAAGCATCTGATCGCTGACAATATACAGGGTGATCCTAGTCTAAAACCCAGACAGATCATGTCACTTTTTAAGAAGACTTATGGGTCTAATATTAAGTATCACCATGCCCGTAGAGGGAACGAAGTTGTATTTGAAGAATAGTTTGGTGATGATGAGAAGTCGCATAGCGATTTAAGTTGGTATGTCAAAGCAATTGAAGAAACTAATCCTGATAGTTATGTGAAGTTTGAAGTTGAGGATGAAACCAGCAAATTTCAGAGGATATTCATTTGTTTCGGTGCTTGCAAGCATAGCTATAGGTATCTCAGTCCCTTGATTTACTTGGACACTACTTTTCTTACTGGTAGATACAGACGTACTTTGATGTCTGCAACATGTGTCAATGGAGACAATGGTTTTTACCCATTTGCTTTTTCTCTTGTTTCTTCTGAAAACAAAGACAATTGGTTTTGGTTTCTGGAGAATCTTAAACAAGTTTTCGATGGTCGTCAAATTGTTTCCTTAGTGATCGTCACGGAGGACTTTTGCAGGGCATTCCAAGAGTGTTTCCTAAATCATATCACATCTATTGCTTTTACCACATCAAGTGTAATCTCCCCATTGGATTGGGTGATGTGAATTCGAAGGTTGTTATTGATTTGTTTTACAAAGCTACTTACTCTTACACAACAGCTAACTTTGAAGAAGCTTTTAGGGGCATGCATGCAATTGGATGTGGACATGTTGCTAACTATATCAAGAATATTCCAAAGGAGAAATGGGAAAATGCATTTTTCCCTATATGCATATATAGTGCTCACTCTTCAACTCTTTCTGAGTCGTTCAACAACTGGATTCTTGATTTCAAAAAGTTGCCTGCTTTTGCTCTTCTTGATGCGATACGGTGATTTTTATGTTTAGTCTTTCATTCATTAATTTTTCTTTGATGTGTACATCTTCCCTTCTACACATGTTTATCTGTCTACATTGTCGCACACATGGATTTGCTTGATCCGTAGATACTTTTACACATGTTTTATCTATGATTCTGCAACTGTGTGTACATTGTTGTAAACATTGATTTCCTTAATGTGTACATTGTTGTACACATGGTTTATCTGTATTCCTTCTATATCATATTATGATTTTATGTTTTGTGTTTTTACTATGTCAGTTTGAAGGTTATGAAGATGAATTCTACGAGAAGGGTAGAAGGTCTAGAAACTTTCAACACCAGGCTCACTCCCACATTTGAGGCTTTACTAAAGGAAAACATCGACATTGGTCGTACTTGGACTGTTACTGAGTCCATGGAAAGATTGTATGAATTCGCATCACCCCAGACTCATTCTGTAGGTTTATTGCAGAAAACTTGTACATGTCACAGGTTGCGAGTTAATGGTTTTCCTTGCGCACATGCTTGTAGTGCCATTCAAGCTACGAGGGAGGACATCTATTCATTTGTTGATCCATACTTCACCACTGAATGGTACAACAAGACATACCAGGAGATCATCTTGCAAATCCCCAATTATGACAAACCGCAGGCTTATGATCCTAGTGATAGGATTATTGTTCCTATTCCTGTTCCTCCACCTGGTAGACGAAAAGCACAGCGTTTCAAGAATGCTTGGGAGAAGCAAAAGAGACCTATGATGTGCACAAAGTGCTTCACCCTTCACCACAACAGAGCTACCTGACCCATGTTTTGATGCTTTTTATTATGTTTTATTTGTTCAAAAGATTCTATGTTTTTGATTTTTACTTTTGGTAATGTTTTTTAATTTTTCTAGGAGTGGATAATTAGTTTCAGGAGATGTGTACCATTATGTACATCTTCATGTGCACTTCAGTTTCCTTACCTGTCTTTTTTACATGTGTACCATTATGTACACTTTAATGTATAATGGATGCTACTAGTCTATTTTTTTAGTGATATTCTATGTTTTTCACTTCTGTATAATTGCTACTTGTTTTTAATTTGCTAATAATGCATGTTCAATTCTATGTTTAGTGTTTCAGTCTATGTTTTCTTTTATGCAGGCCTGGATAATTATAAAAATTTGTCAATACATGTGTACCATTATGTACACCTTAAAGTACCATTATAAATCTCTGCTCTGTTAGTATATGTGCATAACCATGTACACCTTAATTTTTTTACTAACCTGTAATATACACCTTAGTACTGAGACAAGTATACTTTCAACACATGCATATCGTAACTAATAAAAAGATTAATTCAAGGTCTTAAATATTTTTAGTAGTCATAATTATTAAACCGAAACTAATAAAAAGATTAATTCAAGGTCTTTATAGTATTGAAAACTGAAATTTGAAAAGTGTACTGATAAAAAGATTGATTATCTGAACATAAAAAACGTTAGAAGCAGTTCAGAAAGTTATCTTGTATAATGAAGCTTAAAAAATATTCTTCCTCCTCAACGGATTCTTTTCCATACTCAGGCGCCACTGCTTGTGCTCTTCATCCTTTGCTACATCCCACACCTTTTCATACACTCCGACTTTTTTCAGCATCTTTGCCACCAATTTTGATCTTATTTGCTGACAAATGTCTTCGGCCCTCTGCTGATATCTTTCGATACTCTTTGTCTTCTTCATACTTCGTTTCATAAAGTAACAAGTGTACAAGAGGAAGTCTGGATTGATTCCTTGTGAAGGGTATTTCATGATGTTTATTTCGTGCGGTTCTATAGGTGCATCACCCTTTAGCGTTCTCTTCTTGTTGAGTTCCAATTGTACCACATTTGCCAGTTGATGTGCATCATCTTTATAGTCTTCATTTGAGTGCAATGAGTTGTACCACTTCCACTCTTCAGCCATGAAATCAAACTTCAAAAGTGACCAGTGAACTCCTACTGCCAGTTGTACTGTAGAGTGATTGACGGGGATTATAAGAACTTCCAGATTGTCAGGCATGTCCCGTATGAAATCAACCACAAGGTTTTGTACCTCTCTGATGATATTGTTCTTCACATAGTACTGTAATCAATAATTTGTTGGAAAATAAAATAAATTAGGTACACCTAAATCAGACCAGAAAACTAACAAGCATGTACACTATTACATATCAAACAGACTTACGTTATAGATGTATCCATGACATATGACACATGTGTACAACTATGTACACACCTATATAAAATCTAACAATCAAGTATCCATGCAAACACTTAACAGAGCATGTGTCATCAATCATATGGCATACTGGTGTATATCTATGTCAACTCCTAAAGAAATCTACAAACACATAGAACACGCCATGTCAATCAGTTGTACTAGTATGTACACATCATTAAAGTATCTATATATGACATTTTTGATTTTTTTTTGAGAAACTTACAAATGCAGTAGGACTCATTGTTTCACATCTCATGTACTTTTGATCATCTGGATGACGGATGCTATTTTTGACCATTGCTCTGCAACGTCGATGGACGTAAAACTGCAGTACCTCTTGATCCAGATACTTGTTGAACATCAGTTCACGAAGTACTTTTCCCACAATCAGAATTTGTTCCCTGACTGTTGGATCTTCGAGTTTTGTTAGTTCCAAGCTACAGAGTTGCAGATTCATAAAAGAAATGTTAACATGGTGTACATAGTGGTGCACTTACCTTTTTTCAATAAGATTCAATCATTCCTATAGTGCAAGATATTGTTTGTGAACTTACATCATGCTTGCATAGTCGAAGAATTTTTGTACCCTTTTTTTGTCTTGTCCTGGTTCCATGGCATGGTATAGTGGTGATTGGAGAATATCTGGCAGTGGGAGACGAGGATGGTACTCATTTTCCTTTTTCTTTACTGGTGCAAGATAACCTTGTTCTTATCCCTCTTTTCGGATCCCCTTGCCTTTTTGATCCACTTTCATCCTAACTTGTCTGGTTTTACTCTCGACGGTGAAATCAGGATCTAGTTTATTCTTTGCAGCTCTCTTTGGTGGTGTCTTGGACAACTTGCCAGCTGCTTTTTTCCTCAACATCTCTCTTTTCTTCATCTTCCCTGCTCTTTTGTTTGCTGGTGGTGTTTTCTGCTCCTGTACTTCTTAACTGCTAAAAAATCCATCTTCATGTTGTTGGATGAACTGCACTGCTTCAGCAACGATCATTTCTCGTACATCTTTATTGGATAATGATTTTGCGATGACTTTTTTATTGGATCTTCTTGGCTCAACAATGAAAATCTTGGACAATCGTGGATCAGGGTTGTCATCTTTACCTTCACTTCAGATGGTGCCATGCTGTAACAACCTTTCTCAAGCTTTATGAACAAATTTTCAGACAAGTTATATAGAAGATCCTCAATTGATGTATAAGTCTCCTTCTCTGTCTCTTCTCCTTGTGTTTGTAAAATGACATCTTCTTCAACCGGCAACATGCCTTTAGGGTCCAACTGAGATATGGCTTGAGCTGCGATTATCGTTGCTTCATCAATTTCAGCAAATGGACTGGCATCCATCACATTCTGGTGTTCTTGATGTTTAGCCATTTCAGCTGTCTTTGAGAGAGAAGTGCTGAAAAAATGCATATTTTTTAGGTTATACAAAAGTGTACATCTTTGTACACACACATATGAAATCACTGAGGTGTACATCTTTGTACACATATATAGGAAATGAAAATAAATGTGAGATGAGATCATTTTCTTCATACCTAGGCTTCTTAGCAGTTCCAGACTCAACACCTTGCCTTGTTCCATCCTTGCCATCCTTCTGTTCATTTGTCTTTGACACAAGAGTGCTAAAAGATTCAAGGTTTGATAAAAGGTATGAGTTTTAGCATACTGGTGTACAACTATCTACACACATAAAAATAAATGACTTCCACATTTAAGTGAATTTTATACCTTTGCTTTTCAGGAGTTTCAGACGGAACTTCATTCTTTTCAGATTCAGTTTCATGCTCGTCATCACCACCTTTGCTACCCTCTTTGTCATTGTCATCACCATGCATATCACCACCTTTTCCACCCTTCTCATCATCATCATCTTTATCATCATGCATATAAACACCTTTGCTACCCTCCTTGTCATCATTATCCTTGCTACCCTCCTTGTAATGATCATCCTTATCATCATGCATATCACCATCTTCATTGTGCTCCTCTTCCTCCTCCTCCTCAATCTCCTCATCTTCATTATGCTCCTACATACCCTCCTCATCCTCAATCACCTCACCTTCCTTATCCTTCTTCCCATCCTCCTCAACCTTGTCATCCTCCTCCTCAATCTCCTCATCCTGCTCAGTTTCAAGCCGTATTTCCTTTGCAAATTTAAAGATTTCATCCAAAGTGTAATTACGAAAATCATTCACTTCTCTTTCTGTCAAGTTAATTAGACCAACTTCATTAACTTTTAGTATTTTCTCTTCGATGAAATTAAGAAGCCTTTCTTGCCTCTCCAGAACTTCAGTAATCTCCTCATCCAACTCCTTTCTTTGCATATTTGATATGCGCAGCTTTTCCTTCACTGCATCTATGCTATTTTCTTGTTTCTGCCTACGGTACTCATCCAAAAGTAACCGCTCTTCATCAGTGTAAGCCTTTATACATTCTGGTTGCATTTGAAAACATGTCAAAGTATCAATATTTATCACAGGTTTACAATTTTCCACAATTGTGTTAAAAGTGTACATTGTTGTACACATGATATTTTTTTTTTCAAATCTATCACCAAATTTTTACAATCCTATGCACCTTATTAAAGGTGTATATCAATTTACATATACTCTCAACAATGTACAATCATGTACACCTTATTAAAGGTGTATATCAATGTACATATACTATCGTAAGAAAGTTTTTTGAGATACCTTTTTCATGGCGTCATTCAGGTCTTTCTCGATTGTATTACTAACGTCACTGATGATCCACCTGAGAAGCCTTGGCACACCTTCCTCATTGCTTGGCTTCATGCTTTTGTTGTGTTCATCAAACCAATGCTGCATTATCAAATATGTGAATAGTTAGAAATGTAAGATTAAGGAACAAACACAGTGAACATAATTATTTAAAATGGTGAATGGATATATCAGGTGTACAACTCACCAATAGATAAATCACACAACCATTAACTTTAAGTGGTGAATCAAAATGTTTCTTAATGCACGCCATGAGATACTCATGTACATGAACTGGCCAACAAGTTTTCTCCATCCTATCAAAAGACTCAAAAAAGTGTGCATACCGGTTCTTTCTAATCATACTTCCATTTTTCTGGGTAAAAGAACACCGTTATACACAAGTACATAGTAAACAACACCATTAAGTCTTCAGCGTTTCTTTCAATGTCCATTCGCGACTTTGTGTTTAGCTTCATGATACGTACGATTTCCTCCTCCACATCTTTTTTCCCAGCTCATTTCGTTTCTTAAGAGTCAATCTGTTTATCAACGGACCGTATCTTTTTTCAGCTGCAGTTTTTACATCTTCTCCTTTTTCAAGTTCCATTGACACCATCATAATCCCATAAATTAGAAACAAATCCTCGGGTTTACTCTTTACTTCCACTCTTACGTTCTTCTTGGGAGTATCAAACATGAAATAATGTCCCCCTGTGTCACAAATTTCATGGATATACTGTCTCACAATTTTCAAGATTGAGTTTGGGTTCTTAGTCCATATATCATCTGTCTTTTTAATTGGATCTTTCTCATCTTTCTGATCAGCTTTTTTGTGGACAAATATATCTACAACAGGCCAGAATGGTCCTTCTTTTTGCTTATCTAATTGATAACCGGTGAACCATACTTTTTCTCCTCTTTTTGTTTCATCTTCCTCAAGGTTTCTATTCACAAAGTCACTGATTGCATGGAAACTTGATCTATAAGGTTTGTTGGTATCTACGAAAATGAACCAAGAAGAATAATACATTCATTATACTAATAACTACAGAATAATCATATCATTGTACACACAAATAGGACCATATCATACAGGTATATAGCTGTGTATACTCCTACAGAGAACTAACTAAAGCAACATTTATTCCCACACAACATGCCATAAATCAATGTTGGTGTACAAATATTTACACTCATAAAGAAATCTATCAAAAACAGCTTTAAAACACACACATCAGGCCATATGAAGATGAAATTGTATGAGGGTGCACAGATGTGTACACCAACACCACAAATGATGGGATAATATGTTGACAACACACACATCAAGCCATATGAAGATGAAATTGTATGAGGGTGCACAGATGTGTACACCAACACCACAAATGATGGGATAATATGTTGACAACACACACATTAAACCATATGAAGATGAAATAGCATGCTGGTGCAAAGATGAGTGCACCAGCACCACAAGTGATGGAATAAAATGTTGACAACACACAATTAGGCCATATGAAGATGAAATAGCATGTTGGTGCACAGATGTGTACACCAACACCACAAGTGATGAGATAATATGTTGAAAACACACACATTAGTCCATATGAAGATGAAATAGCATGTTGGTGCACATATGTGTACACCAGCACTAAAAGTGATGGAATAACATATTTACAACACACACATTAGGCCATATGAAGATGAAATATCATGTTGGTGCACAGATGTGTACACCAGCACCACAAGTGATGGGATAATATGTTGACAACACACACATTAGGCCATATGAAGATGAAATAGCATGTTGGTGCACAGATATGTATACTGTTAAACACAAGTGATGAGATAATATGTTGAAAACAAATTATTTTTTTCTAGTATATGAAGTAGCATTACCCTTTTTTGCTACTGCTGATGTTGAAATTGCTGCAGATTTTGGTTTTTTAGGCTGTGGTGCTTTTGAACAATCTTCTGCTGCTGTTGATGTTGAAATTGCTGCAGATTTTGATTTCTTCTTTGGTTGTGGTGACTTTGAACTATCTTCTGCTGCTGTTGATGTTGAAATTGCTGCAGATTTTGATTTCTTCTTAGGTTGTGGTGACTTTGAACTATCTTCTGCTGCTGTTGATGCTGAAATTGCTGCAGATTTTGATTTCCTCTTAGGTTGTGGTGACTTTGAACTATCTTCTGCTGCTGTTGATGTTGAAATTGCTATAGATTTTGATCTCGTCTTCAGTCCTTGTGATTTTAAACCTAGTTCTTCAACTGTTGTTGTTGTATCAAAAAATATTTCGGTTGATTTCCGCTTTGCAACTGGTCTTTTAGAAATCACCATGATGTTACTACTACTGTATTCATCAATTTAGGGTACTGCAATTACGTTAGAAAACAAAATGAATTAGGTTCACCATAATCAGACAAAATGTAGATCTAACAACCAACACTTAACAGACCATGATGGCATAAAAACCTGTGCACCCATATAACACACACAACATGTTGCTTTGAATTTTTGAAACAACATATGTGTACACACCAAATTGGGTAAAACTACTTAACAGAGCACTAATCAAATAAGAATAATACAAGTGTAAAAGTCTTTACACTCCCACAAAAATCTAACAAAAACACTTTCAAAACACACTTAGCAGGCAATATGAAGATGAACTAGCATGATGGTGTAAAGATCTGTACACTGGTACCACAAGTGTTAGAAAAAACAGTTTTAAGATACAACCATCAGTCAATATGAAGCTGAACTGGCATGCTGGTGTACAGGTATGTACACTTGTACTACTGGTGATGAAAAACAGTTTCAAAACACAACCACCAAGCAATATAACAACATGTGGGTGTACATATTTGTACACATTGCAACAAATATCACCAAAAACACTCAAAATCAAATAGAACATGCTTTGAATCTCTGCAAACAACATGTTGGTGTACAGATTTGTACACGCCAACAACAGATATTACCGAAATTTGCTCAAAATCAAATAGAACATGCTTTTGAATATCAGAAACAACATGTTTAACAGATTTCAATCATGCAATTAGGGCATAAGAAAGATTAGCAATATTAATAGAAATTACCATAAACAACATGCTTTGTACAAGGTGATCTCCATAAACAACATGTTTAATAGATCTTTATTATGCAAGGTAGAACATGCTTTGAATCTCCGCAAACAACATGTTGGTGCACAAATCTGTACACGCCAACAATAGATATTACCAAAAATTGTTCAAAATCAGATAGAACAGGCAGTAAATTATTACCTTTGGCTCGTCGAACAGATGTTGAAGCTTCTTTAGTCTTTTAAGTATTTGATTTCTTCTTAGTTGCTACTGTTGTCTTTGATTTCTTCTTAGGTTGTGATTTTTTTGAAATTTCTGATTCTGAAACTGATGTTGAATCTTGTATTGCTTTTTTGGATCTTCCTTTCAGTTTTCCTTTCAATTTTTTCTTTCAAATTTTTCTGCAAGATTTTTCCTTCAAATTTTTTTATTCTGAGTTTAGTCTGCAAAAGAGGCGAAATGTAGTTATTGATTTGTCTGTTACGCCCGAATTTCTTTTTTGAGAAAACGTGTCACGTCCACGTTAAATGTGACAGTTAAAAACCAGTTTCCACTTGTTGCACATGTGCTTTATGAAACACGTGTGGAGGTCAGCAGCGTCTTTGTACATTTTCTGGACTAAGATGTTCCTAGTTGGAACGTGGTGGACTAATCTGTTCTTTTTTAGGGGGTTTTGGACTGAACCGTTTTTTTCCCAAATAAGAAAACTATTATAGGGGCTCCAAGTTTTAGTTTGTACGGGATCCTAAAGATTCTAGTGTCCTAAAAGATGATAAAGGGGACCTAAACTATATATAAAAATACTAAAATATCCTTCACCCTTAAATACCTAAACCCAAACCAAGAGAATCAGTTTCTCTCCTCTTTTTCAAACTCTCCATCTCCTCCATCACCTCTCCAGCACCTTCATATTTTTTTTTTCCGATTAATCATCGATTTTCAATATTATTCATCGTTGATTAAAACTTCTATAAAGATTATGGGACGGACATAAGATCCTAGGTGAAACAAGAAGCAAAAATCAGTGAATCAATCACATGCAAACCAAAATGAGGAATTATAAAAAGATAAGGAATTGAACAATCAAAGTGCTCAAACACCACTCAATCCACCCGCAATGACATCAATAAGGTAAAAACCAAAAAATACATGTTCTTTCATTAGTTTTTGATGCATGAATAGGTAGATTGGATTGAATTAGGTTAAAAAAAAAGGTTTCATAACTTCATACGATTTGGAGTTCTTAATTTCCAATCCTTAAGTGCTACATACGGTTTGGAATCTTCAAATATCCACATTGTAGGTTTTACGGTTTTTCCGTATGGTTCGTTTTTCAAACCATATGACATTCACGATTGAAAAATTAAACCCTAATTTCCAAACCGTAGGTGCTATTTTCATACCGTAGACTCCCCTAAGTTTATGTACGGTTTGTTTTTCAAACCGTACTATCAATATTCTTTCCAAACCGTAGATTCAATGTTTCATACCCGTAAACTCCCCTGAGTTTAGGTACGGTTTGATTTCCAAACCGTACAAGAAATCACTATTTTTTTTCCAAACCGTATGTAGCCTTTTCCACACCGTAGGCTTAACGACTGTCATGTACCGTACGGTTTTTATACTATAGGGAGCTTACTGGGTTTTCATACGGTTTGGAAACCAAACTGTATGTTAGTTTTCCAAATCGTAGGTTAATTAATTTACACACCGTATGTTGGTTTTCCAAACCGTATGTTCAATTGAGTTTTCAGTTTTCAGCTTTGTTACTTCATTGTATGTATTAAACATAGTTGTTGACATTTTTAGGAATCGACCACCAAAGGATAAGAAGAAGAAAACGCAAGAATTAACACCAAGTAATGAGCGAACTCTAACGCCTTGTAACAAGGTTCCATTGGGTGCTCGACAAAGAAACAAAGGTATTGTCATTGGTGGACCGAGAGAAGAAGTTTCTGAACGTGCATTTGGGGTTTCTCAACAAAGCAATCCTGAAATTCAAGAACAAGGTGATCTTCCACCTACAAATGAAGGTGGTCCTCCACCTACAAATGAAGGTGGTCCTCCATCTACAAATGATGACGAAGGCAAAGAAATAAGAAGTATAAAGCTCCACCTTCAGCAAAAGAAGTGATCGAGGCTATGGTGTTAATGCCTCCCAAGGCGGACGAAAGTGCTTGGGGTTTGCCTAGATATGGGGGTGCAGTCTTATTTAGCTATAAAACTTCATGGGCTGCAAGAGTTTGTTCAGCAGAGGTAAAGATATTTCCCTAACTTTGTCTATTTCATTTTTTTTACCACTATTCTTTTTTTAACAATTTCATGTTTTGTCTAGGATCATACAAAAGCGGTTCCTAAACTGAAGCGTCACACATCTCTATCTTGACCATTGGATGGAGAATGTGAAGCTGTTAGAGCCTTGGTAGAAGCTTTGGGCTTATGGTCTGCAATTGATTATTCGCAAAAGCACTTCGATATTGTCACTTTTTCTGGATTTAGAGAAAGGTTTTGGGCCGAAAGCACCAAATTTCATCTCCTATTCGGCGAGATGACCATCACACCAGACGATGTTAATCAAATAACTGGGCTCCCCGTGGAAGGTAAAGCTGTTTTTGAAGGTTTTGACGATTCAATGCCTTTTGATAAGCTTTTTTCCTTGGCTGAAGAGCGTCTCGGGTGGGACAAGGAAATGTCGGAAGAGCAGTTTGAACTTGCCTAAGGAGCCAAACCTAGATACTGAAGGGTAAGAAAGAGGAATGAAACAAATGTAGCAGTCAACATTGCAAGAAATATTAAATTGAAGAATTTGAGGGAAATGCTTGAAGGATCCCAAAACAAGGAAAAAAAATGGATTGATGGATGAACATAACACTAAGGGAATTCAAAAAAAAAAAACAGTTAGTTTTTTTGAAAACATATGACAGTTGGAGTTTTATTCTATAAAATCCA
>NC_039366.1:202800995-202811479 GCF_003573695.1 Papaver somniferum | reverse complement strand
CTAGTTCTGATTGAAATTGAAGGTCCAAAGAGCAAAACAGAATTTTTAACGAAAAGCATAGGCAGCTGTACACGCTTTGCTTACCTAAAAATAAATGATATGTTTGTTCCTTTTTAAACTTGACATTATTCTATGATATGTAAGATTTCTAATGATCCATCGTTTGTCTAGTTCTGACTGGAATTGAAGGTCCAAAGAGCAAAAACCGAATTTTTAACGAAAAGCGTAGGAAGCTGTACGCACTTTGCTTACCTAAAAATGAACTGAAATATTTTGTTCCTTTTTAAACTTCATATTATTCTATGGTATGTAAGCTTTCTAATGAGCCATTATATGTCTAATCTTTACTTATATTGAAGGTCCAAAGAGCAAAACCGAATTTTTAACGAAAAGCATAGGCAGCTGTACACGCTTTGTTTAGCTAAAATTGAACTGAAATATTTTGTTCCTTTTTAAACTTGATATTTTTCTATTATATGCAATATTTATAATGAGCCATCATTTGTCTAGTTCTGACTAGAATTGAAGGTCCAAAGAGCAAAATAGAATTTTTAACGAAAAGCATAGGCAGCTGTACACGCTTTGCTTACCTAAAAATGAACTGAAATATTTTGTTCCTTTTTCTACTTGATATTTTTCTATAATATGTAAGCTTTATAATGAGCCATCATTTGTCTAGTTCTGATTGGAATTGAAGGTCCAAAGAGCAAATCTGAATTTTAACGAAAAGCATAGGCAGCTGTACACGCTTTGCTTTCGTAAAAATGACCTGAAATATTTTGTTCCATTTTACACTTGATAATGTTCTATGATATGTAAGATTTATAATGGGCCATTATTTGTCTAGTTCTGACTTGAATTGAAGGTCCAAAGAGCAAAACCGAATTTTTAACGAAAATCATAGGCAGCCTTACACGCTTTGCTTTCGTAAAAATGACATGAAATATTTTGTTCCATTTTACACTTGATATTTTTGTATGATATGTAAGATTCATATGAAGCCATTATTTGTCTAGTTCTGACCGAAATTAAAGGTCCAAATAGAAAAACCGAATTTTTAACGAAAAGCATAGGCAGCTGCTGTACACGCTTTCCATTCGTAAAAATGACCTGAAATTTTTTGTTCCATTTTACACTTGATAATTTTCTATGATATGTAACATTTATCATGAGCCATTTTTTGTCTAGTTCTGACTGAAATTGAAGGTCCAAAGAGCAAAACCGAATTTTTAACGAAAAGAATAGGAAGCTGTATACGCTTTGCTTTCATAAAAATGACCTGAAATATTTTGTTCCATTTCACACTTTATATTTTTCTATGATATGTACGATTTCTAATGAGCCACTATTTGTCTATTTCTGACTGAAATTGAAGGTCCAAAGAGAAAACTCGAATTTTTAACGAAAAGCATAGGCAGCTGTACACGCTTTGCATTCGTAAAAATAACCAGAAATATTTTGTTGTATTTTACACTTGATAATGTTCTATGATATGTAAGATTTTTAATGAGCCATTATTTGTCTAGTTCTGACTGAAATTGAAGGTCCAAAGAGCAAAACCGAATTTTTAACGAAAAACATAGGCATCTGTAGACGCTTTGCTTTCGTAAAAATGACCTGAAATATTTTATTCCTTTTTACACTTGATATTTTTCTATGATATGTAATCTTTCTAATGAGCCATCATTTAGTTCTGACTGGAATTGAAGGTCCAAAGAGCAAAACCGAATTTTTACCGAAAAGCGTAGGCATATATAGACGCTTTGCTTTCGTAAAAATGAACTGAAATATTTTGTTACTTTTTACACTTGATATTGTTATATGATATGTAATCTTTCTAATGAGCCATCATTTGTCTAGTTCTGACTGGAATTGAAGGTCCAAAGAGAAAAACAGAATTTTCAACGAAAAGCTTAGGCAGCTGTACACGCTTTGCTTACCTAATAATGAACAGAAATATTTTGTTCTTTTTAAACTTCATATTGTTATATGATATGTAAGCTTTGTAATGAGCCATCATTTGTCTAGTTTTTACTGGAATTGAAGGTTCAAAAAGTAAAACCGAATTTTTAACGAAAAGCATAGGCATATGTAGACGCTTTGATTTCGTAAAAATGAACTGAAATATTTTGTTACTTTTTAAACTTCATATTGTTCTATGATATGTAAGCTTTGGAATGAGCCATCATTTGTCTAGTTTTTACTGGAATTGAAGGTCCAAAGAGCAAAACCGAATTTTTAACGAAAATCATAGGCATCTGTAGACGCTTTGCTTTCGTAAAAATGACCTGAAATATTTTGTTATTTTTTTCACTTGATATTGTTCTATGATATATAATCTTTCCAATGATCCATCATTTAGTTCTGACTGGAATTGAAGGTCCAAAGAGCAAAACCGAATTTTTAACGAAAACTATAGGCATCTGTAGACGCTTTGCTTTCGTAAAAATGACCTGAAATATTTTGTTACTTTTTACACTTGATATTGTTCTAAGATATGTAATATTTCTAATTATCCATCATTTGTCTAGTTCTGACTGGAATTGAAGGTCCAAAGAGAAAAACCGAATTTTTAACGAAAAGCATAAGCAGCTGTACACGTTTTGCTTTCTTAAAAATGACCTGAAATTTTTTGTTCTATTTTAAACTTGATATTCTTCTATGATATGTAAGCTATTTAACGAGCCATTATTTGTCTAGTTCTGATTGAAATTGAAGGTCCAAAGAGCAAAACAGAATTTTTAACGAAAAGCATAGGCAGCTGTACACGCTTTGCTTACCTAAAAATGACTGATATGTTTTTTCCTTTTTAAACTTGATATTATTCTATGATATGTAAGATTTATAATGATCCATCGTTTGTCTAGTTCTGACTGGAATTGAAGGTCCAAAGAGCAAAAGCCGAATTTTTAACGAAAAGCGTAGGAAGCTGTACACGTTTTGCTTTCTTAAAAATGACCTGAAATATGTTTTTATTTTTTTCACTTGATATTGTTCTATGATATATAATCTTTCCAATGATCCATCATTTAGTTCTGACTGGAATTTAAGGTCCAAAGAGCAAAACCAAATTTTTAACGAAAAGCATAGGCATCTGTAGACGCTTTGCTTTCGAAAAAATGACCTGAAATATTTTGTTACTTTTTACACTTGATATTGTTCTATGATATGTAATATTTCTAATGATCCATCAATTGTCTAGTTCTGACTGGAATTGATGGTCCAAAGAGAAAAAACGAATTTTTAACGAAAAGCATAAGCAGCTGTACGCGCTTTGCTTACCTGCAAATGACTGATATGTTTGTTCCTTTTTAAACTTGATATTATTCTATGATATGTAAGATTTCGAATTATCCATCATTTGTCTAGTTCTGACTGGAATTGTACGTCCAAAGAGCAAAAACCGAATTTTTAACGAAAAGCGTAGGAAGCTGTACACGTTTTGCTTTCTTAAAAATGAACTGAAATTTTTTGTTCTATTTTACACTTGATATTGTTCTATGATATGTAATCTTTCTAATGAGCCATCATTTGTCTAGTTCTGACTGGAATTGAAGGTCCAAAGAGCAAAACCGAATTTTTAACGAAAAGCATAGGCAGTTGTACACGCTTAGCTTTCCTAAAAATGAACAGAAATGTTTTCCTTATTTAAACTTCATTTTCTTCTATGGTATGTAAGCTTTTTAACGAGCCATTATTTGTTTAGTTCTGAATTAAATTGAAGGTCCAAAGAGCAAAACCGAATTTTAAACGAAAAGCAGAGGCAGCTATACACGCTTTGCTTACCTAAAAATAATCTGAAATATTTTGTTCCTTTTTAAACTTGATATTATTCTATGATATGTAAAATTTCTAATGAGCCATCATTTGTCTAGTTCTGACAGGAATTGAAGGTCCAAAGAGCAAAACAGAATTTTTAACGAAAAGCATAGGCAGTTGTACACGCTTTGCTTACCTAAAAATGAACTTAAATATTTTGTTCCTTTTTAAACTTGATATTTTTATATGATATGTAAGCTTTATAATGAGCCATAATTTGTCTAGTTATGATTGGAATTGAAGGTCCAAAGAGCAAAAAAAAAAATTTAACGAAAAGCATAGGCAGCTGTACACACTTTTCTTACCGAATAATGAACTGAAATGTTTTGTTCCTTTTTTAACTTCATATTTTTCTATGATATGTAAGCTTTCTAATGAGCCATCATTTGTCTAGTTTTTACTGGAATTGAAGGTCCATAGAGCAAAAACCGAATTTTTAACTACAAGCGTAGGCAGCTGTACACGTTTTGCTTTCGTAAAAATGACCTGAAATATTTTTTTCATTTTTACACTTGATATTGTTCTATGATATGTAAGCTTTCTAATGAGCAATCATTTGTCTAGTTCTGACTTGAATTGAATTCGAAAGAGCAAAACCGAATTTTTAACCAAAGCATAGGCAGCTGTACACGCTTTGCATTCCTAAAAATGAATTGAAATATTTTGTTCCTTTTTAAACTCGATATTTTTCTATGATATGTAAGATTTCTAACGAGCCATTATTTGTCTAGTTCTGAATGAAACTGAAGGTCCAAAGAGCAAAACAGAATTTTTAACAAAAAGCGTAGGCAGATGTACACGCTTTGCTTTCGTAAAAATGACCTAAAATATTTTGTTCCATTTTACACTTAATATTTTTCTATGATATGTAAGCTTTCTAATGAGCCATCATTTGTCTAGTTCTGACTGAAATTAAAGGTCCAAAGAGAAAAACCGAGTTTTTAACGAAAAGCATAGGCAGCTGGAAACGCTTTGCATTTGTAAAAATGACCTGAAATATTTTGTTCCATTTCACACTTTATATTTTTCTATGATATGTACGATTTCTAATGAGCCACTATTTGTCTATTTCTGACTGAAATTGAAGGTCCAAAGAGAAAACTCGAATTTTTAACGAAAAGCATAGGCAGCTGTACACGCTTTGCATTCGTAAAAATAACCAGAAATATTTTGTTGTATTTTACACTTGATAATGTTCTATGATATGTAAGATTTTTAATGAGCCATTATTTGTCTAGTTCTGACTGAAATTGAAGGTCCAAAGAGCAAAACCGAATTTTTAACGAAAAACATAGGCATCTGTAGACGCTTTGCTTTCGTAAAAATGACCTGAAATATTTTATTCCTTTTTACACTTGATATTTTTCTATGATATGTAATCTTTCTAATGAGCCATCATTTAGTTCTGACTGGAATTGAAGGTCCAAAGAGCAAAACCGAATTTTTACCGAAAAGCGTAGGCATATATAGACGCTTTGCTTTCGTAAAAATGAACTGAAATATTTTGTTACTTTTTACACTTGATATTGTTATATGATATGTAATCTTTCTAATGAGCCATCATTTGTCTAGTTCTGACTGGAATTGAAGGTCCAAAGAGAAAAACAGAATTTTCAACGAAAAGCTTAGGCAGCTGTACACGCTTTGCTTACCTAATAATGAACAGAAATATTTTGTTCTTTTTAAACTTCATATTGTTATATGATATGTAAGCTTTGTAATGAGCCATCATTTGTCTAGTTTTTACTGGAATTGAAGGTTCAAAAAGTAAAACCGAATTTTTAACGAAAAGCATAGGCATATGTAGACGCTTTGATTTCGTAAAAATGAACTGAAATATTTTGTTACTTTTTAAACTTCATATTGTTCTATGATATGTAAGCTTTGGAATGAGCCATCATTTGTCTAGTTTTTACTGGAATTGAAGGTCCAAAGAGCAAAACCGAATTTTTAACGAAAATCATAGGCATCTGTAGACGCTTTGCTTTCGTAAAAATGACCTGAAATATTTTGTTATTTTTTTCACTTGATATTGTTCTATGATATATAATCTTTCCAATGATCCATCATTTAGTTCTGACTGGAATTGAAGGTCCAAAGAGCAAAACCGAATTTTTAACGAAAAGCATAGGCATCTGTAGACGCTTTGCTTTCGAAAAAATGACCTGAAATATTTTGTTACTTTTTATACTTGATATTGTTCTAAGATATGTAATCTTTCTAATTAGCCATCATTTGTCTAGTTCTGACTGGAATTGAAGGTCCAAAGAGAAAAACCGAATTTTTAACGAAAAGCATAAGCAGCTGTACACGTTTTGCTTTCTTAAAAATGACCTGAAATTTTTTGTTCTATTTTAAACTTGATATTCTTCTATGATATGTAATCTATTTAACGAGCCATTATTTGACTAGTTCTGATTGAAATTGAAGGTCCAAAGAGCAAAACAGAATTTTTAACGAAAAGCATAGGCAGCTGTACACGCTTTGCTTACCTAAAAATAAATGATATGTTTGTTCCTTTTTAAACTTGACATTATTCTATGATATGTAAGATTTCTAATGATCCATCGTTTGTCTAGTTCTGACTGGAATTGAAGGTCCAAAGAGCAAAAACCGAATTTTTAACGAAAAGCGTAGGAAGCTGTACGCACTTTGCTTACCTAAAAATGAACTGAAATATTTTGTTCCTTTTTAAACTTCATATTATTCTATGGTATGTAAGCTTTCTAATGAGCCATTATATGTCTAATCTTTACTTATATTGAAGGTCCAAAGAGCAAAACCGAATTTTTAACGAAAAGCATAGGCAGCTGTACACGCTTTGTTTAGCTAAAATTGAACTGAAATATTTTGTTCCTTTTTAAACTTGATATTTTTCTATTATATGCAATATTTATAATGAGCCATCATTTGTCTAGTTCTGACTAGAATTGAAGGTCCAAAGAGCAAAATAGAATTTTTAACGAAAAGCATAGGCAGCTGTACACGCTTTGCTTACCTAAAAATGAACTGAAATATTTTGTTCCTTTTTCTACTTGATATTTTTCTATAATATGTAAGCTTTATAATGAGCCATCATTTGTCTAGTTCTGATTGGAATTGAAGGTCCAAAGAGCAAATCTGAATTTTAACGAAAAGCATAGGCAGCTGTACACGCTTTGCTTTCGTAAAAATGACCTGAAATATTTTGTTCCATTTTACACTTGATAATGTTCTATGATATGTAAGATTTATAATGGGCCATTATTTGTCTAGTTCTGACTTGAATTGAAGGTCCAAAGAGCAAAACCGAATTTTTAACGAAAATCATAGGCAGCCTTACACGCTTTGCTTTCGTAAAAATGACATGAAATATTTTGTTCCATTTTACACTTGATATTTTTGTATGATATGTAAGATTCATATGAAGCCATTATTTGTCTAGTTCTGACCGAAATTAAAGGTCCAAATAGAAAAACCGAATTTTTAACGAAAAGCATAGGCAGCTGCTGTACACGCTTTCCATTCGTAAAAATGACCTGAAATTTTTTGTTCCATTTTACACTTGATAATTTTCTATGATATGTAACATTTATCATGAGCCATTTTTTGTCTAGTTCTGACTGAAATTGAAGGTCCAAAGAGCAAAACCGAATTTTTAACGAAAAGAATAGGAAGCTGTATACGCTTTGCTTTCATAAAAATGACCTGAAATATTTTGTTCCATTTCACACTTTATATTTTTCTATGATATGTACGATTTCTAATGAGCCACTATTTGTCTATTTCTGACTGAAATTGAAGGTCCAAAGAGAAAACTCGAATTTTTAACGAAAAGCATAGGCAGCTGTACACGCTTTGCATTCGTAAAAATAACCTGAAATATTTTGTTGTATTTTACACTTGATAATGTTCTATGATATGTAAGATTTTTAATGAGCCATTATTTGTCTAGTTCTGACTGAAATTGAAGGTCCAAAGAGCAAAACCGAATTTTTAACGAAAAACATAGGCATCTGTAGACGCTTTGCTTTCGTAAAAATGACCTGAAATATTTTATTCCTTTTTACACTTGATATTTTTCTATGATATGTAATCTTTCTAATGAGCCATCATTTAGTTCTGACTGGAATTGAAGGTCCAAAGAGCAAAACCGAATTTTTAACGAAAAGCGTAGGCATATATAGACGCTTTGCTTTCGTAAAAATGAACTGAAATATTTTGTTACTTTTTACACTTGATATTGTTATATGATATGTAATCTTTCTAATGAGCCATCATTTGTCTAGTTCTGACTGGAATTGAAGGTCCAAAGAGAAAAACAGAATTTTCAACGAAAAGCTTAGGCAGCTGTACACGCTTTGCTTACCTAATAATGAACAGAAATATTTTGTTCTTTTTAAACTTCATATTGTTATATGATATGTAAGCTTTGTAATGAGCCATCATTTGTCTAGTTTTTACTGGAATTGAAGGTTCAAAAAGCAAAACCGAATTTTTAACGAAAAGCATAGGCATATGTAGACGCTTTGATTTCGTAAAAATGAACTGAAATATTTTGTTACTTTTTAAACTTCATATTGTTCTATGATATGTAAGCTTTGGAATGAGCCATCATTTGTCTAGTTTTTACTGGAATTGAAGGTCCAAAGAGCAAAACCGAATTTTTAACGAAAATCATAGGCATCTGTAGACGCTTTGCTTTCGTAAAAATGACCTGAAATATTTTGTTATTTTTTTCACTTGATATTGTTCTATGATATATAATCTTTCCAATGATCCATCATTTAGTTCTGACTGGAATTGAAGGTCCAAAGAGCAAAACCGAATTTTTAACGAAAACTATAGGCATCTGTAGACGCTTTGCTTTCGTAAAAATGACCTGAAATATTTTGTTACTTTTTACACTTGATATTGTTCTAAGATATGTAATATTTCTAATTATCCATCATTTGTCTAGTTCTGACTGGAATTGAAGGTCCAAAGAGAAAAACCGAATTTTTAACGAAAAGCATAAGCAGCTGTACACGTTTTGCTTTCTTAAAAATGACCTGAAATTTTTTGTTCTATTTTAAACTTGATATTCTTCTATGATATGTAAGCTATTTAACGAGCCATTATTTGTCTAGTTCTGATTGAAATTGAAGGTCCAAAGAGCAAAACAGAATTTTTAACGAAAAGCATAGGCAGCTGTACACGCTTTGCTTACCTAAAAATAAATGATATGTTTGTTCCTTTTTAAACTTGACATTATTCTATGATATGTAAGATTTCTAATGATCCATCGTTTGTCTAGTTCTGACTGGAATTGAAGGTCCAAAGAGCAAAAACCGAATTTTTAACGAAAAGCGTAGGAAGCTGTACACGTTTTGCTTTCTTAAAAATGAACTGAAATATTTTGTTCTATTTTACACTTGGTATTTTTCTATGATATGTAATCTTTCTAATGAGCCATCATTTGTCTAGTTCTGACTGGAATTGAAGGTCCAAAGAGCAAAACCGAATTTTTAACGAAAAGCATAGGCAGTTGTACACGCTTAGCTTTCCTAAAAATGAACAGAAATATTTTTTTCCTTCTTTAAACTTCATTTTCTTCTATGATATGTAAGCATTTTAACGAGCCATTATTTGTCTATTTCTGATTGAAATTGAAGGTCCAAAGAGCAAAACCGAATTTTTAACGAAAAGCAGAGGTAGCTATACACGCTTTGCTTACCTAAAAATGAACTGAAATATTTTGTTCCTTTTTAAACTTGATATTGTTCTATGATATGTAAAATTTCTAATGAGCCATCATTTGTCTAGTTCTGACAGGAATTGAAGGTCCAAAGAGCAAAACAGAATTTTTAACGAAAAGCATAGGCAGTTGTACACGCTTTGCTTACCTAAAAATGAACTTAAATATTTTGTTCCTTTTTAAACTTGATATTTTTATATGATATGTAAGCTTTATAATGAGCCATAATTTGTCTAGTTATGATTGGAATTGAAGGTCCAAAGAGCAAAAAAAAAAATTTAACGAAAAGCATAGGCAGCTGTACACACTTTTCTTACCGAATAATGAACTGAAATGTTTTGTTCCTTTTTTAACTTCATATTTTTCTATGATATGTAAGCTTTCTAATGAGCCATCATTTGTCTAGTTTTTACTGGAATTGAAGGTCCATAGAGCAAAAACCGAATTTTTAACTACAAGCGTAGGCAGCTGTACACGTTTTGCTTTCGTAAAAATGACCTGAAATATTTTTTTCATTTTTACACTTGATATTGTTCTATGATATGTAAGCTTTCTAATGAGCAATCATTTGTCTAGTTCTGACTTGAATTGAATTCGAAAGAGCAAAACCGAATTTTTAACCAAAGCATAGGCAGCTGTACACGCTTTGCATTCCTAAAAATGAATTGAAATATTTTGTTCCTTTTTAAACTCGATATTTTTCTATGATATGTAAGATTTCTAACGAGCCATTATTTGTCTAGTTCTGAATGAAACTGAAGGTCCAAAGAGCAAAACAGAATTTTTAACAAAAAGCGTAGGCAGATGTACACGCTTTGCTTTCGTAAAAATGACCTAAAATATTTTGTTCCATTTTACACTTAATATTTTTCTATGATATGTAAGCTTTCTAATGAGCCATCATTTGTCTAGTTCTGACTGAAATTAAAGGTCCAAAGAGAAAAACCGA
>NC_039366.1:202800635-202800985 GCF_003573695.1 Papaver somniferum | reverse complement strand
AATGATCCATCATTTAGTTCTGACTGGAATTGAAGGTCCAAAGAGCAAAACCGAATTTTTAACGAAAAGCATAGGCATCTGTAGACGCTTTGCTTTCGAAAAAATGACCTGAAATATTTTGTTACTTTTTATACTTGATATTGTTCTAAGATATGTAATCTTTCTAATTAGCCATCATTTGTCTAGTTCTGACTGGAATTGAAGGTCCAAAGAGAAAAACCGAATTTTTAACGAAAAGCATAAGCAGCTGTACACGTTTTGCTTTCTTAAAAATGACCTGAAATTTTTTGTTCTATTTTAAACTTGATATTCTTCTATGATATGTAATCTATTTAACGAGCCATTATTTG
>NC_039366.1:202679608-202800224 GCF_003573695.1 Papaver somniferum | reverse complement strand
TTTTTAACGAAAAGCATAGGCAGCTGGAAACGCTTTGCATTTGTAAAAATGACCTGAAATATTTTGTTCCATTTCACACTTTATATTTTTCTATGATATGTACGATTTCTAATGAGCCACTATTTGTCTATTTCTGACTGAAATTGAAGGTCCAAAGAGAAAACTCGAATTTTTAACGAAAAGCATAGGCAGCTGTACACGCTTTGCATTCGTAAAAATAACCAGAAATATTTTGTTGTATTTTACACTTGATAATGTTCTATGATATGTAAGATTTTTAATGAGCCATTATTTGTCTAGTTCTGACTGAAATTGAAGGTCCAAAGAGCAAAACCGAATTTTTAACGAAAAACATAGGCATCTGTAGACGCTTTGCTTTCGTAAAAATGACCTGAAATATTTTATTCCTTTTTACACTTGATATTTTTCTATGATATGTAATCTTTCTAATGAGCCATCATTTAGTTCTGACTGGAATTGAAGGTCCAAAGAGCAAAACCGAATTTTTACCGAAAAGCGTAGGCATATATAGACGCTTTGCTTTCGTAAAAATGAACTGAAATATTTTGTTACTTTTTACACTTGATATTGTTATATGATATGTAATCTTTCTAATGAGCCATCATTTGTCTAGTTCTGACTGGAATTGAAGGTCCAAAGAGAAAAACAGAATTTTCAACGAAAAGCTTAGGCAGCTGTACACGCTTTGCTTACCTAATAATGAACAAAAATATTTTGTTCTTTTTAAACTTCATATTGTTATATGATATGTAAGCTTTGTAATGAGCCATCATTTGTCTAGTTTTTACTGGAATTGAAGGTTCAAAAAGCAAAACCGAATTTTTAACGAAAAGCATAGGCATATGTAGACGCTTTGATTTCGTAAAAATGAACTGAAATATTTTGTTACTTTTTAAACTTCATATTGTTCTATGATATGTAAGCTTTGGAATGAGCCATCATTTGTCTAGTTTTTACTGGAATTGAAGGTCCAAAGAGCAAAACCGAATTTTTAACGAAAATCATAGGCATCTGTAGACGCTTTGCTTTCGTAAAAATGACCTGAAATATTTTGTTATTTTTTTCACTTGATATTGTTCTATGATATATAATCTTTCTAATGATCCATCATTTAGTTCTGACTGGAATTGAAGGTCCAAAGAGCAAAACCGAATTTTTAACGAAAAGCATAGGCATCTGTAGACGCTTTGCTTTCGAAAAAATGACCTGAAATATTTTGTTACTTTTTATACTTGATATTGTTCTAAGATATGTAATCTTTCTAATTAGCCATCATTTGTCTAGTTCTGACTGGAATTGAAGGTCCAAAGAGAAAAACCGAATTTTTAACGAAAAGCATAAGCAGCTGTACACGTTTTGCTTTCTTAAAAATGACCTGAAATTTTTTGTTCTATTTTAAACTTGATATTCTTCTATGATATGTAATCTATTTAACGAGCCATTATTTGTCTATTTCTGATTGAAATTGAAGGTCCAAAGAGCAAAACAGAATTTTTAACGAAAAGCATAGGCAGCTGTACACGCTTTGCTTACCTAAAAATAAATGATATGTTTGTTCCTTTTTAAACTTGACATTATTCTATGATATGTAAGATTTCTAATGATCCATCGTTTGTCTAGTTCTGACTGGAATTGAAGGTCCAAAGAGCAAAAACCGATTTTTTAACGAAAAGCGTAGGAAGCTGTACACGTTTTGCTTTCTTAAAAATGAACTGAAATATTTTGTTCTATTTTACACTTGGTATTTTTCTATGATATGTAATCTTTCTAATGAGCCATCATTTGTCTAGTTCTGACTGGAATTGAAGGTCCAAAGAGCAAAACCGAATTTTTAACGAAAAGCATAGGCAGTTGTACACGCTTAGCTTTCCTAAAAATGAACAGAAATATTTTTTTCCTTCTTTAAACTTCATTTTATTCTATGATATGTAAGCATTTTAACGAGCCATTATTTGTCTAGTTCTGATTGATATTGAAGGTCCAAAGAGCAAAACCGAATTTTTAACGAAACGCAGAGGTAGCTATACACGCTTTGCTTACCTAAAAATGAACTGAAATATTTTGTTCCTTTTTAAACTTGATATTGTTCTATGATATGTAAAATTTCTAATGAGCCATCATTTGTCTAGTTCTGACAGGAATTGAAGGTCCAAAGAGCAAAACAGAATTTTTAACGAAAAGCATAGGCAGTTGTACACGCTTTGCTTACCTAAAAATGAACTTAAATATTTTGTTCCTTTTTAAACTTGATATTTTTATATGATATGTAAGCTTTATAATGAGCCATAATTTGTCTAGTTATGATTGGAATTGAAGGTCCAAAGAGCAAAAAAAAAAATTTAACGAAAAGCATAGGCAGCTGTACACACTTTTCTTACCGAATAATGAACTGAAATGTTTTGTTCCTTTTTTAACTTCATATTTTTCTATGATATGTAAGCTTTCTAATGAGCCATCATTTGTCTAGTTTTTACTGGAATTGAAGGTCCATAGAGCAAAAACCGAATTTTTAACTACAAGCGTAGGCAGCTGTACACGTTTTGCTTTCGTAAAAATGACCTGAAATATTTTTTTCATTTTTACACTTGATATTTTTCTATGATATGTAAGCTTTCTAATGAGCAATCATTTGTCTAGTTCTGACTTGAATTGAATTCGAAAGAGCAAAACCGAATTTTTAACCAAAGCATAGGAAGCTGTACACGCTTTGCATTCCTAAAAATGAATTGAAATATTTTGTTCCTTTTTAAACTCGATATTTTTCTATGATATGTAAGATTTCTAACGAGCCATTATTTGTCTAGTTCTGAATGAAACTGAAGGTCCAAAGAGCAAAACAGAATTTTTAACAAAAAGCGTAGGCAGATGTACACGCTTTGCTTTCGTAAAAATGACCTAAAATATTTTGTTCCATTTTACACTTAATATTTTTCTATGATATGTAAGCTTTCTAATGAGCCATCATTTGTCTAGTTCTGACTGAAATTAAAGGTCCAAAGAGAAAAACCGAGTTTTTAACGAAAAGCATAGGCAGCTGGAAACGCTTTGCATTTGTAAAAATGACCTGAAATATTTTGTTCCATTTTACACTTGATATTTTTCTATAATATGTAAGCTTTCGAATGATCCATTATTTGTCTAGTTCTGAATGAAATTGAAGGTCTAAAGAGCAATAACGATTTTTTTAACGAAAAGCATAGACGGCTGTACACGCTTTGCTTACCGAATAATGAACTGAAATGTTTTTTTCCTTTTTTAACTTCATATTTTTCTATGATATGTAAGATTTCTAATGAGCCATCATTAGTCTAGTTTTTACTGGAATTGAAGGTCCAAAGGGAAAAAATCGAATTTTTAACTAAAAGCGTAGGCAGCAGTACACGTTTTGCTTTCGTAAAAATGACCTGAAATATTTTGTTCATTTTTACACTTGATATTGTTCTATGATATGTAAGATTTCTAATGAGCCATCATTTGTCTAGTTCTGACTTGAATTGAAGGTCCAAAGAGCAAAACAGAATTTTTAACGAAAAGCATAGGCAGCTGTACACGCTTTGCTTACCTAAAAATGACTGATATGTTTGTTCCTTTTTAAACTTGATATTATTCTATGATATGTAAGATTTCTAATTATCCATCGTTTTTCTAGTTCTGACTGTAATTGATGGTCCAAAAAGAAAAAACCGAATTTTTAACGAAAAGCGTAGGAAGCTGTACACCTTTTGCTTTCTTAAAAATGAACTAAAATATTTTGTTCTATTTTAAACTTGATATTCTTGTATGATATGTGAGCTATTTAACGAGCCATTATTTGTCTAGTTCTGATTGAAATTGAAGGTCCAAAGAGCAAAACAGAATTTTTAACGAAAAGCATAGGCAGCTGTACACGCTTTGCTTACCTAAAAATGACTGATATGTTTTTTCCTTTTTAAACTTGATATTATTCTATGATATGTAAGATTTATAATGATCCATCGTTTGTCTAGTTCTGACTGGAATTGAAGGTCCAAAGAGCAAAAGCCGAATTTTTAACGAAAAGCGTAGGAAGCTGTACACGTTTTGCTTTCTTAAAAATGACCTGAAATATGTTTTTATTTTTTTCACTTGATATTGTTCTATGATATATAATCTTTCCAATGATCCATCATTTAGTTCTGACTGGAATTTAAGGTCCAAAGAGCAAAACCAAATTTTTAACGAAAAGCATAGGCATCTGTAGACGCTTTGCTTTCGAAAAAATGACCTGAAATATTTTGTTACTTTTTACACTTGATATTGTTCTATGATATGTAATATTTCTAATGATCCATCAATTGTCTAGTTCTGACTGGAATTGATGGTCCAAAGAGAAAAAACGAATTTTTAACGAAAAGCATAAGCAGCTGTACGCGCTTTGCTTACCTGCAAATGACTGATATGTTTGTTCCTTTTTAAACTTGATATTATTCTATGATATGTAAGATTTCGAATTATCCATCATTTGTCTAGTTCTGACTGGAATTGTACGTCCAAAGAGCAAAAACCGAATTTTTAACGAAAAGCGTAGGAAGCTGTACACGTTTTGCTTTCTTAAAAATGAACTGAAATTTTTTGTTCTATTTTACACTTGATATTGTTCTATGATATGTAATCTTTCTAATGAGCCATCATTTGTCTAGTTCTGACTGGAATTGAAGGTCCAAAGAGCAAAACCGAATTTTTAACGAAAAGCATAGGCAGCTGTACACGCTTTGCTTTCGTAAAAATGACCTGAAATATTTTGTTCCATTTTACACTTAATATTTTTCTATGATATGTAAGCTTTCTAATGAGCCATCATTTGTCTAGTTCTGACTGAAATTAAAGGTCCAAAGAGAAAAACTGAGTTTTTAACGAAAAGCATAGGCAGCTGGAAACGCTTTGCATTCGTAAAAATGACCTGAAATATTTTGTTCCATTTTACACTTGATATTTTTCTATAATATGTAAGCTTTCGAATGTTCCATTATTTGTCTAGTTCTGAATGAAATTGAAGGTCTAAAGAGCAATAACGATTTTTTTAACGAAAAGCATAGACGGCTATACACGCTTTGCTTACCGAATAATGAACTGAAATGTTTTGTTCCTTTTTTAACTTCATATTTTTCTATGATATGTAAGATTTCTAATGAGCCATCATTAGTCTAGTTTTTACTGGAATTGAAGGTCCAAAGGGAAAAAACCGAATTTTTAACTAAAAGCGTAGGCAGCAGTACAAGTTTTGCTTTCGTAAAAATGACCTGAAATATTTTGTTCATTTTTACACTTGATATTTTTCTATGATATGTAAAATTTCTAATGAGCCATCATTTGTCTAGTTCTGACTTGAATTGAAGGTCCAAAGAGCAAAACAGAATTTTTAACGAAAAGCATAGGCAGCTGTACACGCTTTGCTTACCTAAAAATGACTGATATGTTTGTTCCTTTTTAAACTTGATATTATTCTATGATATGTAAGATTTCTAATTATCTATCGTTTGTCTAGTTCTGACTGTAATTGAAGGTCCAAAAAGAAAAAACCGAATTTTTAACGAAAAGCGTAGGAAGCTGTACACGATTTGCTTTCTTAAAAATGAACTGAAATTTTTTGTTCTATTTTAAACTTGATATTCTTCTATGATATGTAAGCTATTTAACGAGCCATTATTTGTCTAGTTCTGATTGAAATTGAAGGTCCAAAGAGCAAAACAGAATTTTTAACGAAAAGCATAGGCAGCTGTACACGCTTTGCTTACCTAAAAATGACTGATATGTTTTTTCCTTTTTAAACTTGATATTATTATATGATATGTAAGATTTCTAATGATCCATCGTTTGTCTAGTTCTGACTGGAATTGAAGGTCCAAAGAGCAAAAGCCGAATTTTTAACGAAAAGCGTAGGAAGCTGTACACGTTTTGCTTTCTTAAAAATGACCTGAAATATTTTGTTATTTTTTTCACTTGATATTGTTCTATGATATATAACCTTTCCAATGATCCATCATTTAGTTCTGACTGGAATTTAAGGTCCAAAGAGCAAAACCGAATTTTTAACGAAAAGCATAGGCATCTGTAGACGCTTTGCTTTCGAAAAATGACCTGAAATATTTTGTTACTTTTTACACTTGATATTGTTCTATGATATGTAATCTTTCTAATGAGCCATCAATTGTCTAGTTCTGACTGGAATTGATGGTCCAAAGAGAAAAAACGAATTTTTAACGAAAAGCATAAGCAGCTGTACACGCTTTGCTTACCTACAAATGACTGATATGTTTGTTCCTTTTTAAACTTGATATTATTCTATGATATTTAAGATTTCTAATTATCCATCGTTTGTCTAGTTCTGACTGTAATTGAAGGTCCAAAAAGAAAAAACCGAATTTTTAACGAAAAGCGTAGGAATCTGTACACGTTTTGCTTTCTTAAAAATGAACTGAAATTTTTTGTTCTATTTTAAACTTGATATTCTTCTATGATATGTAAGCTATTTAACGAACCATTATTTGTCTAGTTCTGATTGAAATTGAAGGTCCAAAGAGCAAAACAGAATTTTTAACGAAAAGCATAGGCAGCTGTACACGCTTTGCTTACCTAAAAATGACTGATATGTTTTTTCCTTTTTAAACTTGATATTATTCTATGATATGTAAGATTTCTAATGATCCATCGTTTGTCTAGTTCTGACTGGAATTGAAGGTCCACAGAGCAAAAGCCGAATTTTTAACGAAAAGCGTAGGAAGCTGTACACGTTTTGCTTTCTTAAAAATGACCTGAAATATTTTGTTATTTTTTTCACTTGATATTGTTCTATGATATATAATCTTTCCAATGATCCATCATTTAGTTCTGACTGGAATTTAAGGTCCAAAGAGCAAAACCGAATTTTTAACGAAAAACATATGCATCTGTAGACGCTTTGCTTTCGAAAAAATGACCTGAAATATTTTGTTACTTTTTACACTTGATATTTTTCTATGATATGTAATCTTTCTAATGAGCCATCATTTGTCTAGTTCTGACTGGAATTGATGGTCCAAAGAGAAAAAACGAATTTTTAACGAAAAGCATAAACAGCTGTACACGCTTTGCTTACCTACAAATGACTGATATGTTTGTTCCTTTTTAAACTTGATATTATTCTATGATATGTAAGATTTCTAATGATCCATCGTTTGTCTAGTTCTGACTGGAATTGAACGCCCAAAGAGCAAAAACCGAATTTTTAACGAAAAGCGTAGGAAGCTGTACACGTTTTGCTTTCTTAAAAATGAACTGAAATTTTTTGTTCTATTTTACACTTGATATTGTTCTATGATATGTAATCTTTCTAATGAGCCATCATTTGTCTAGTTCTGACTGGAATTGAAGGTCCAAAGAGCAAAACCGAATTTTTAACGAAAAGCATAGGCAGTTGTACACGCTTAGCTTTCCTAAAAATGAACAGAAATGTTTTCCTTATTTAAACTTCATTTTCTTCTATGGTATGTAAGCTTTTTAACGAGCCATTATTTGTTTAGTTCTGAATTAAATTGAAGGTCCAAAGAGCAAAACCGAATTTTAAACGAAAAGCAGAGGCAGCTATACACGCTTTGCTTACCTAAAAATAATCTGAAATATTTTGTTCCTTTTTAAACTTGATATTATTCTATGATATGTAAAATTTCTAATGAGCCATCATTTGTCTAGTTCTGACAGGAATTGAAGGTCCAAAGAGCAAAACAGAATTTTTAACGAAAAGCATAGGCAGTTGTACACGCTTTGCTTACCTAAAAATGAACTTAAATATTTTATTCCTTTTTAAACTTGATATTTTTCTATGATATGTAAGCTTTATAATGAGCCATAATTTGTCTAGTTCTGATTGGAATTGAAGGTCCAAAGAGCAAAACAAAATTTTTAACGAAAAGCATAGGCAGCGTACACACTTTGCTTACCGAATAATGAACTGAAATGTTTTGTTCCTTTTTTAACTTCATATTATTCTATGATATGTAAGCTTTGTAATGAGCCATCATTTGTCTTGTTTTTACTGGAACTGAAGGTCCAAAGAGCAAAAACCAAATTTTTAACTAAAAGCGTAGGCAGTACACGTTTTGCTTTCGTAAAAATGACCTGAAATATTTTGTTCATTTTTACACTTGATATTGTTCTATGATATGTAAGTTTTCTAATGAGCCATCATTTGTCTAGTTCTGACTGGAATTGAATTCCAAAGAGCAAAACCGAATTTTTAACGAAAAGCATAGGCAGCTGGAAATGCTTTGCATTCGTAAAAATGACCTGAAATATTTTGTTCCATTTTACACTTGATATTTTTCTATAATATGTAAGCTTTCGAATGATCCATTATTTGTCTAGTTCTGAATGAAATTGAAGGTCTAAAGAGCAAAAACGATTTTTTAACGAAAAGCATAGACGGCTGTACACGCTTTGCTTACCGAATAATGAACTGAAATGTTTTTTTCCTTTTTTAACTTCATATATTTCTATGATATGTAATATTTATAATGAGCCATCATTTGTCTAGTTATGACTTGAATTGAAGGTTAAAAGACAAAAAACAGAATTTTTTAACGAAAAGCATAGGCAGTTGTACACGCTTTGCTTTCATAAAAATGAACTGAAATATTTTGTTCTTTTTTAAACTTCATATTATTCTGTGGTATGTAAGTTTTCTAATGATCCATCATTTGTCTAGTTCTGACTGGAATTGAAGGTCCAAAGAGCAAAAACCGAATTTTTAACGAAAAGCATAGGCAGATGTACACGCTTTGCTTTCGTAAAAATGACCTGAAATATTTTGTTCCTTTTTTAAATTGTTATTTTTCTATGATATGTAAGTTTTCTAATGATCCATCATTTGTCTGGTTCTGACTGGAATTGAAGGTCCAAAGAGCAAAACCAAATTTTTAGAGAAAAGCATAGGCATCTGTAGACGCTTTGCTTTTGTCAAAATGACCTGTAATATTTTGTTCTTTTTTACAGTTAATATTTTTCTATGATATTTAAGTCTTCTAATGAGCCATCATTTGTCTAGTTCTGTCTGGAATTGAAGGTCCAAAGAGCAAAACATAATTTTTAACGAAAAGCATAGGTAGCTATACACGCTTTACTTACCTAAAAATGAACTGAAATATTTTGTTCCTTTTTAAACTTCGTATTATTCTATGGTATATAAGCTTTCTAATGAGCCATTATTTGTCTATTTCTGACTAATATTGAAGCTCCAAAGAACAAAATCGATTTTTTAATGAAAAGCATAGGAAGTTGTACACGTTTTTCTTACCTAAAAATGAAATGAAATATTTTTTTCCTTTTTAAACTTGATTTTTTTCTATGATATGTAAGATTTCCAATGAGCCATCATTTGTCTAGTTCTGACTGGAATATAAGGTCCAAAGACCAAAAACCGATTTTTTAACGAAAAACATAGGCAGCTGTACACGCTTTGCTTACCTAAAAAGGAACTGAAAAATTTTGTTCCTTTTTAAACTTGATATTGTTGTATGATATGTAAGCTTTCTAATGAGCCATCATTTGTCTAGTTCTTACTGGAATTGAAGGTCCAAAGAGCAAAACAGAATTTTTAACGAAAAGCATAGGCAAATGTACACGCTTTGCTTACCTAAAAATGACTTGAAATATTTTGTTCTTTTTTACACTTAATATTTTTCTATGATATGTAAGTTTTCTAATGATCAATCATTTGTCTAGTTCTGACTGGAATTGAAGGTCCAAAGAGCAAAAACCAAATTTTTAACGAAAGGCATAGGCAGCTGTACACGCTTTGCTTTCGTAAAAATGACCTGAAATATTTTGTTACTTTTTACACTTGATATTATTCTATGATATGTAAGCTTTCTAATGAGCCATCATTTGTCTAGTTCTAACTGGAATAAAAGGTCTAAAGAGCAAAACCGAATTTATAACTAAAAGCAAAGGCTGCTGTACACGCTTTGCTTACCTAAAAGCGAACTGAAATATTTTTTTACTTTTTAAACTTGATATTTTTCTATGATATGTAAGCTTTATAATGAGCCATCATTTGTCTAGTTCTGACTTGAATGGAAGGACCAAAGAGCAAAACCGAACTTTTAACGAAAAGCATAAGCAGCTGTACACACTTTGCATACCTAAAAATGAACTGAAATATTTTATTAATTTTTAAACTTTATATTTTTCTATGATATGTAAGCTTTATAATGAGCCATTCTTTGTCTAGTTTTGACTGAAATTTAAAGTCCAAAGAGCAAAACCGATTTTTTAACGAAAAACATAGGCAGCTGTACACGCTTTGCTTACCTAAAAAGGAACTGAAAAATTTTGTTCCTTTTTAAACTTGATATTGTTGTATGATATGTAAGCTTTCTAATGAGCCATCATTTGTCTAGTTCTGACTGAAATTGAAGGTCCAAAGAGCAAAACCGATTTTTTAACGAAAAGCATAGGCAGCTGTACAAGCTTTGCTTACCTAAAAATGAATTGAAATATTTTGTTCCTTTATAAACTTGATATTTTTCTATGATATTTAAGCTTTCTAACGAGCCATCATTTGTCTAGTTCTGACTGGAATAAAAGGTTTAAAGAGCAAAACCGAATTTATAACGAAAAACATTGGCAGCTGTACACGCTTTGCTTACCTAAAAATTAACTGAAATATTTTATTACTTTTAAACTTGATATATTTCTATGGTATGTAAGCTTTCAAATGAGCCACCATTTTTCTAGTTCTGACTTGAATGGAAGGACCAAAGAGCAAAACCGAACTTTTAACGAAAAGCATAAGCAGCTGTACACACTTTGCATTCCTAAAAATGAACTGAAATATTTTTTTTTTTTAAACTTTATATTTTTCTATGATATGTAAGATTTCTAATGATCCATTATTTGTCTAGTTTTGACTAAAATTTAAAGTCCAAAGAGCAAAACCGATTTTTTAACGAAAAACATAGGCAGCTGTGCACGCTTTTCTTACCTAAAAAGGAACTGAAAAGTTTTGTTCCTTTTTAAACTTGATATTGTTGTATGATATGTAAGATTTCTAATGAGCCATTATTTGTCTAGTTCTGACTGGAATTTAAGGTCCAAAGAGCAAAACAGAATTTTTAACGAAAAGCACAGGCAGTTTTACACGCTTTGCTTACCTAAAAATGACCTGAAAATTTTTATTACTTTTTAAACTTTATATTTTTCTATGATATGTAAGCTTTCTAATGAGCCATTATTTGTCTAGTTTTGACTGAAATTTAAAGTCCAAAGAGCAAACCCGATTTTTTAACGAAAAACATAGGCAGCTGTACTTTGCTTACCTAAAAAGGAACTGAAAATTTTTGTTCCTTTTTAAACTTGATATTGTTGTATGATATGTAAGCTTTCTAATGAGCCATCATTTGTCTAGTTCTGACTGGAATTGAAAGTCCAAAGAGCAAAACAGAATTTTTAACGAAAAGCATAGGCAAATGTACACGCTTTGCTTACCTATAAATGAAAGGAAATATTTTGTTCCTTTTTAAACTTGATATTGTTCTATGATATGCAAGAGTTCAAATGAGCCATCATTTGTCTAGTTCTGACTGGAATTTAAGGTCCAAAGAGCAAAACAGAATTTTTAACGTAAAGCACAGGCAGTTTTACACGCTTTGCTTACCTAAAAATGACCTGAAATATTTTGTTCTTTTTTACACTTAATATTTTTCTATGATATGTAAGTTTTATAATGATCCATCATTTGTCTAGTTCTGACTGGAATTGAAGGTCCAAAGAGAAAAAACCAAATTTTTAACGAAAGGCATAGGCAGCTGTACACGCTTTGCTTTCGTAAAAATGACCTGAAATATTTTGTTCCTTTTTACACTTGATATTATTCTATGATATGTAAGCTTTATAATGAGCCATCATTTGTCTAGTTCTAACTGGAATAAAAGGTCTAAAGAGCAAAACCGAATTTATAACTAAAAGCAAAGGCAGCTGTACACGCTTTGCTTACCTAAAAGCGAACTGAAATATTTTTTTACTTTTTAAACTTGATATTTTTCTATGATATGTAAGCTTTATGATGAGCCATCATTTGTATAGTTCTGACTTGAATGGAAGGACCAAAGAGCAAAACCGAACTTTTAACGAAAAGCATAAGCAGCTGTACACACTTTGCATACCTAAAAATGAACTGAATATTTTATTACTTTGTAAACTTTATATTTTTCTATGATATGTAATCTTTATAATGAGCCATTATTTGTCTAGTTTTGACTAAAATTTAAAGTCCAAAGAGCAAAACCGATTTTTTAACGAAAAACATAGGCAGCTGTACACGCTTTGCTTACCTAAAAAGGAACTGAAAAATTTTGTTCCTTTTTAAACTTGATATTGTTTTATGATATGTAAGCTTTCTAATGAGCCATCATTTGTCTAGTTCTGACTGGAATTGAAGGTCCAGATAGCAAAACCGAATTTTTAACGAAAAGCATAAGAAGCTGTACACGCTTTGCATACCTAAAAATGAACTGAAATATTTTATTAATTTTTAAACTTGATATTTTTCTATGATATGTAAGCTTTCTACTGAGCCATTATTTTTCTAGTTCTAACTGAAATTTGAAGTCCAAAGAGCAAAACAGAATTTTTAACGAAAAGCATAGGCAAATGTACACGCTTTGCTTACCTAAAAATGAACTGAAATATTTTGTTCCATTTTACACTTGATATTTTTATATGATATGTAATATTTCTAATGAGACATTATTTTTCTAGTTCTGACTGAAATTGAAGGTCCAAAGAGCAAAACCGATTTTTTAACGAAAAGCATAGGCAGCTGTACACGCTTTGGTAACCTAAAAATGAATTGAAATATTTTGTTCCTTTTTAAACTTGATATTTTTATATGATATTTAAGCTTTCTAATGAGCCATCATTTGTCTAGTTCTGACTGGAATAAAAGGTCTAAAGAGCAAAATCGAATTTATAACAAAAAGCATTGGCAGCTGTACACGCTTTGCTTACCTAAAAATTAACTGAAATATTTTATTACTTTTAAACTTGATATTTTTCTATGGTATGTAAGCTTTCAAATGAGCCATCATTTGTCTAGTTCTTACTTGAATGGAAGGACCAAATATCAAAACCGAACTTTTAACCAAAAGCATAAGCAGCTGTACACACTTTGCATTCCTTAAAATGAACTGAAATATTTTATTTCTTTTTAAACTTTATATTTTTCTATGATATGTAATCTTTCTAATGAGCCATTATTTGTCTAGTTTTGACTAAAATTTAAAGTCCAAAGAGCAAAACCGATTTTTTAACGAAAAACATAGGCAGCTGTGCACGCTTTGCTTACCTAAAAAGGAATTGAAAAATTTTGTTCCTTTTTAAACTTGATATTGTTGTATGATATGTAAGATTTCTAATGAGCCATCATTTGTATAGTTCTGACTGGAATTGAAGGTCCAAAGAGCCAAACAGAATTTTTAACGAAAAGCATAGGCAAATGTACACGCTTTGCTTACCTAAAAATGAAATGAAATATTTTGTTCCTTTTTAAACTTGATATTGAGATTTTAAATGAGCCATCATTTGTCTAGCTCTGACTGCAATTTAAGGTCCAAAGAGCAAAACAGAATTTTTAACGAAAAACACAGGCAGTTGTACACGCTTTGCTTACCTAAAAATGACCTGAAATATTTTGTTCTTTTTTACACTTAATATTTTTCTATGATATGTAAGTTTTCTAATGATCCATCATTTGTCTAGTTCTGACTTGAATTGAAGGTCCAAAGAGCAAAAACCGAATTTTTAACGAAAAGCATAGGCAGATGTACACGCTTTGCTTTCGTAAAAATGACCTGAAATATTTTGTTTCTTTTTACACTTGATAGATTTATATGATATGTAAGTTTTCTAAGGATCCATAATTTGTCTAGTTTTGACTGGAATTGAAGGTCCAAAGAGCAAAACCGAATTTTTAATGAAAAGCATAGGCATTTGTAGGCGCTTTGCTTTCGTCAAAATGACCTGAAATATTTTGTTCTTTTTTCAACTTAATATTTTTCCTATGATATTTAGGTTTTATAATGATCCATAAATTGTCTAGTCCTGACTGGAATTGAAGGTCCAAAGAGCAAAAACCGAATTTTTAACGAAAAGCATAGGCAGCTGTACACGCTTTGCTTTCGTAAAAATGACCTGAAATATTTTGTTCCTTTTTATATTTGATATTATTCTATCATATGTAAGCTTTCAAATGAGCCATCATTTGTCTAGTTCTGACTTGAATGGAAGGACCAAAGAGCAAAACCGAACTTTTAACGAAAAGCATAAGCAGCTATACACACTTTGCATACCTAAAAATGAACTGAAATATTTTATTACTTTTTAAACTTTATATTTTTCTATGATATGTAAGCTTTCTAATGAGCCAATATTTGTCTAGTTTTGACTGAAATTTAAACTCCAAAGCGCAAAACCGATTTTTTAACGAAAAACATAGGCAGTTGTGCACGCTTTGCTTACCTAAAAAGGAACTGAAAATTTTTGTTCCTTTTTAAACTTGATATTGAGATTTCAAATGAGCCATCATTTTTCTAGCTCTTACTGGAATTTAAGGTCCAAAGAGCAAAACAGAATTTTTAACGAAAAACACAGGCAGTTCTACACGCTTTGCTTACCTAAAAATGACCTGAAATATTTTGTTCTTTTTTACACTTAATATTTTTCTATGATTTGTAAGTTTTCTAATGATCCATCATTTGTGTAGTTCTGACTGGAATTGAAGGTCCAAAGAGCAAAATCCGAATTTTTAACGAAAAGCATAGGCAGATGTACACGCTTTGCTTTCGTAAAAATGACCTGAAATATTTTGATTCTTTTTAAACTTTATATTTTTCTATGATATGTAAGCTTTCTAACGAGCCATTATTTGTTTAGTTCTGACTGAAATTGAAGGTCCAAAGAGCAAAACAGAATTTTTAACAAAAAGCTTAGGCAGCCGTACACGCTTTGCTTACCTAAAAATGACTGAAATATTTGTTCCTTTTTAAACTTGATATTGTTATATGATATTTAAGCTTTATAATGAGCCATCATTTGTCTAGTTCTGACTGGAATTGAAGGTCCAAAGAGCAAAACAAAAATTTTAACGAAAAGCATAGGCAGCTGTACACGCTTTGTTTAGCTAAAATTGAACTGAAATATTTTATTCCTTATTAAACTTGATATTGTTCTATGATATGTAATATTTCTAATGAGCCATCATTTGTCTAGTTCTGACTGGAATTGAAGGTCCAAAGAGCAAAACTGAATTTTAACGAAAAGCATAGGCAGCAGTACAAGCTTTGCTTTCGTAAAAATGACCTGAAATATTTTGTTATTTTTTTCACTTGATACTGTTCTATGATATGTAATCCTTCCAATGAGCCATCATTTAGTTCTGACTGGAATTGAAGGTCCAAAGAGCAAAACCGATTTTTTAACGAAAAGCATAGGCAGCTATACACGCTTAGCTTTCCTAAAAATGAACTGAAATATTTTGTTCCTTCTTTAAACTTCATTTTCTTCAATGATATGTAAACTTTTTAACGAGCCATTATTTGTCTAGTTCTCATTGAAATTGAAGGTCCAAAGAGCAAAATCGAATTTTTAAAGAAAAGCAGAGGCAGCTGTACACGCTTTGCTTACCTAAAAATAAACTGAAATATTTTGTTCCTTTTTAAACTTGATATTGTTCTATGATATGTAAAATTTCTAATGACCCATCATTTCTCTAGTTATGACAGGAATTGAAGGTCCAAAGAGCAATACAAAATTTTTAACGAAAAGCATAGGCAGTTGTACACGCTTTGCTTACCTAAAAATGAACTTAAATATTTTGTTCCTTTTTAAACTTGATATTTTTATATGATATGTAAGCTTTTTAATGAGCCATCATTTGTCTAGTTTTTACTGGAATTGAAGGTCCAAAGAGCAAAAACCGAATTTTTAACGAAAAGCATAGGCAGATGTACACGTTTTTCTTTCGTAAAAATGACCTGAAATATTTTGTTCATTTTTACACTTGATATTTTTCTATGATATGTAAGCTTTCTAATGAGCAACCATTTGTCTAGTTCTGACTGGAATTGAATTCCAAAGAGCAAAACCGAATTTTTAACGAAAAGCATAGGCAGCTGGAAACGCTTTGCATTCGTAAAAATGACCTGAAATATTTTGTTCCATTTTACAATAGATATTTTTCTTTAATATGTAAAATTTCGAATGATCTATTATTTGTCTAAATCTGACTGGAATTGAAGCTCCAAAGAGCAAAACCGAATTTTTAACGAAAAGCATAGGCAGCTGTACACACTTTTCTTACCGAATAATGAACTGAAATATTTTGTTACTTTTTAAACTTCATATTGTTCTATGATATGTAAGCTTTGTAATGAGCCATCATTTGTCTAGTTTTTACTGGAATTGAAGGTCCAAAGAGCAAAACCGAATTTTTAACGAAAAGCATAGGCATCTGTAGACGCTTTGCTTTCGTAAAAATGACCTGAAATATTTTGTAATTTTTTTCACTTGATATTGTTCTATGATATGTAATCTTTCCAATGATCCATCATTTAGTTCTGACTGGAACTGAAGGTCCAAAGAGCAAAACCGAATTTTTAACGAAAAGCATAGGCATCTGTAGACGCTTTGCTTTCGTAAAAATGACCTGAAATATTTTGTTCTCTTTTACACTTAATATTTTTCCTATGATATGTAAGATTTCTAATGAGCCATCATTTGTCTAGTTCTAACTGGAATAAAAGGTCCAAAGAGAAAAAACCGAATTTTTAACGTAAAGCATAGGCAGCTGTACACGCTTTGCTTACCTAAAAATTAACTGAATTTTTTTTTTTACTTTTTAAACTTGATAGGGTTCTATGATTTGTAAGCTTTAAAATAAGCCATCATTTGTCTAAGTCTGACTTGAATTGAAGGACCAAAGAGCAAAACCGAATTTTTAACGAAAAACATAAGCATCTGTAGGCGCTTTGCATACCTAAAAATGAACAGAATTATTTTATTACTTTTTAAACTTGATATTTTTCTATGATTTGTAAGCTTTCTAATGAGCCATTATTTTTCTAGTTCTGAGTGAAATTTAAAGTCCAAAGAGCAAAACAGAATTTTTAACGAAAAGCATAGGCAAATTTACACGCTTTGCTTACCTAAAAATGAATTGAAATATTTTGTTCCATTTTACACTTGATATTTTAATATGATATGTAAGATTTCTAATGATCCATCATTTGTCTAGTTCTGACTGGAATTGAAGGTCCAAAGAGCAAAACATAATTTTTAACGAAAAGCATGGGCAGTTGTACACGCTTTGCTTACCTAAAAATGAATTGAAATATTTTGTTCCTTGATAAACTTGATATTTTTCTATGATATTTAAGATTTATAATGAGCCATCATTTGTCTAGTTCTGTCTGGAATTGAAGGTCCAAAGTGCAAAATCGAATTTTTAACGAAAAGCATAGGCAGCTGTACACGCTTTGCATTCGTAAAAATAACCTGAAATATTTTGTTCTTTTTTACACTTAATATTTTTCTATGATATGTAATTTTTCTAATGATCCATCATTTGTCTAGTTCTGACTGGAATTGAAGGTCCAAAGAGCAAAACCGAATTTTTAACGAAAAGCATAGGCAGCTGTACACGCTTTGCATTCGTCAAAATAACCTGAAATATTTTGTTCTTTTTTACACTTTATATTTTTCTATGATATGTAAGCTTTCAAATGATCCATCATTTGTCTAGTTCTGACTAGAATTGAAGGTCCAAATAGCAAAACCGAATTTTTAACAAAAAGCGTAGGCAGCTGTACACGCTTTGCTTACCTAAAAATGAACTGAATTTTTTTTCCTTTTTAAACTTGATATTGTTACATGATATGTAAGATTTATAATGAGCCATTATTTTTCTAGTTCTCACTGAAATTGAAAGTCCAAAGAGCAAAACCGATTTTTTAACGACAAGCATAGGCAGCTGTATACGCTTTGGTTACCTAAAAATAAACTGAATATTTTGTTCCTTTTTGAACTTGATATTTTTTCTATGATATGTAAGATTTCTAATGATCCATCATTTGTCTAGTTCTGACTGGAATTGAAGGTCAAAAGACCAAAAACCGAATTTTTAACGAAAAGCATAGGCAATTGTACGCACTTTGCTTTCATAAAAATGACCTGAAATATTTTGTTGTTTTTTACGCTTAATATTTTTCTATGATATGTAAGTTTTATAATGATCCATCATTTGTCTAGTTCTGACTGGAATTGAAGGTCCAAAGAGCAAAAACCGAATTTTTAACGAAAGGCGTAGGCTGCTATACACACTTTGCTTTCGTATTAATGACCTGAAATATTTTGTTTCTTATTACACTTGATATATTTCTATGATATGTAAGTTTTATAATGATCCATCATTTGTCTAGTTCTGACTGGAATTAAAAGTCCAAAGAGCAAAACCGAATTTTTAATGAAAAGCATAGGCATCTGTAGGCGCTTTGCTTTCGTCAAAATAACCTGAAATATTTTTTTCTTTTTTACATTTAATATTTTTCTATAATATTTAGGTTTTCTAATGATCCATAAATTGTCTAGTCCTGACTGGAATTGAAGGTCCATAGAGCAAAAACCGAATTTTTAACGAAAAGCATAGGCAGCTGTACACGCTTTGCTTTCGAAAAAATGACCTGAAATATTTTGTTCCTTTTTAGACTTGATATTATTCTATGATATGTAAGATTTCTAATGAGCCATCATTTGTCTAGTTTTAACTGGAATAAAAGGTCAAAAGAGAAAAACTGAATTTATAACGAAAAGCATAGGCGATGTACACGCTTTGCTTACCTAAAAATTAACTGATTTTTTTTTTTACTTTTTAAGTCTGACTTGAATTGAAGGACCAAAGAGCAAAACCGAATTTTTAACGAAAAGCATAGGCAGTTGTACACGCTTTGCTTACCTAAAAATGAATTGAAATATTTTGTTCCTTTATATACTTGATATTTTTCTATGATATGTAAGATTTCTAATGAGCCATCATTTGTCTAGTTCTGACTGGAATTGAAGGTCCAAAGAGCAAAACCGAATTTTTAACGAAAAGCATAGGCAATTGTACACGCTTTGCATTCGTAAAAATGACCTGAAATATTTTGTTCCTTTTTACACTTGATATTGTTATATGATATGTAAGCTTTCTAATGATCCATCATTAGTCTAGTTCTTACTGGAATTGAAGGTCCAAAGACCAAAAACCGAATTTTTAACGAAAAGCATAGGCAACTGTACACGCAGTGCTTTCGTAAAAATGACCTGAAATATTTTGTTGTTTTTTACGCTTAATATTTTTCGATGATATGTAAGTTTTCTAATGATCCATAATTTTTCTAGTTCTGACTGGAATTGAAGGTCCAAAGAGCAAAAACCGAATTTTTAACGAAAGGCATAAGCTGCTGTACAAGCTTTGCTTTCGTAAAAATGACCTGAAATATTTTGTTTCTTTTTACACTTGATATATTTCTATGATATGTAAGTTTTATAATGATCCATCATTTGTCTAGTTCTGACTGGAATTGAAGGTCCAAAGAGCAAAACCAAATTTTTAATGAAAAGCATAGGCATCATTAGGCGCTTTGCTTTCGTCAAAATAACCTGAAATATTTTGTTCTTTTTTACATTTAATATTTTTCTATGGTATTTAGTTTTCTAATGATCCATAAATTGTCTAGTCCTGACTGGAATTGAAGGTCCAAAGAGCAAAAACCGAATTTTTAACGAAAAGCATAGGCAGCTTTACACGCTTTGCTTTCGTATAAATAACCTGAAATATTTGTTTCCTTTTTAGACTTGATATTATTCTATGATATCTAAGCTTTCTAATGAGCCATCATTTGTCTAGTTCTAACTGGAATAAAAGGTATAAAGAGCAAAACCGAATTTATAACGAAAAGCATAGGTACACGCTTTGCTTACCTAAAAATTAATTGAAATATTTTATTACTTTTTAAACTTGAATTAAAAGCATAAGCAGATGTACACGCTTTGCATACCTAAAAATGAACTGAAATATTTTATTACTTTTTAAACTTGATATTTTTCTATGATATGTAAGCTTTCTAATGAGCCATTATTTTTCTAGTTCTGACTGAAATTTAAAGTCCAAAGAGCAAAACAGAATTTTTAACGAAAAGCATAGGCAAATGTACACGCTTTGCTTACCTAAAAATGAATTGAAATATTTTGTTCCATTTTATTACTAAAAAGTAATAAAATATTTCAGTTAATTTTTAGGTAAGCAAAGCGTGTACAGCTGCCTATGCTTTTCGTTATAAACTCGGTTTTGCTCTTTAGACCTTTTATTCCAGTTAGAACTAGATAAATGATGGATCATTAGAAGGCTTAGATATCATAGAATAATATCAAGTCTAAAAAGGAAAGAAATATTTCAGGTTATTTATACGAAAGCAAAGTGTGTAAAGCTGCCTATGCTTTTCGTTAAAAATTCGGTATTTGCTCTTTGGACCTTCAATTCCAGTCAGGACTAGACAATTTATGGATCATTAGAAAAACTAAATACCATAGAAAAATATTAAATGTAAAAAAGAACAAAATATTTCAGGTTATTTTGACGAAAGCAAAGCGCCTACAGATGCTTATGCTTTTCATTAAAAATTCGGTTTTGCTCTTTGGACCTTCAATTCCAGTCAGAACTAGACAAATGATGGATCATTATAAAACATACATATCATAGAAATATATCAAGTGTAAAAAGAAAAAAAATATTTCAGGTCATTTTTACGAAAGCAAAGCTTGTACAGCAGCCTATGCCTTTCGTTAAAAATTCGGTTTTTGCTCTTTGGACCTTCAATTCCAGTCAGAACTAGAAAAATTATGGATCATTAGAAAACTTACATATCATAGAAAAATATTAAGCATAAAAAAAAACAAAATATTTCAGGTCATTTTTACGAAAGCAAAGTGCGTACAGTTGCCTATGCTTTTCGTTAAAAATTCGGTTTTTGGTCTTTTGACCTTCAATTCTAGTCAGAACTAGACAAATGATGGATCATTAGAAAGCTTACATATCATAGAAAAATATCAAGTTCAAAAAGGAAAAAATATTCAGTTTATTTTTAGGTAAGCAAAGCGTATACAGCTGCCTATGCTTTTCGTTAAAAAATCGGTTTTGCTCTTTGGACTTTCAATTTCAGTCAGAACTAGACAAATAATGGCTCATTATAAATCTGACACATAATGCAACAATATCAAGTTTAAAAAGGAAAAAAAAATTCAGTTCATTTTTAGGTAAGCAAAGCGTGTACAGCTTGCCTACGCTTTTCGTTAAAAATTCGGTTTTTGGTCTTTGGACCTTCAATTTTAGTCAGAACTAGACAAATGATGGATCATTAGAAATCTTACATATCATATAACAATATCAAGTTTAAAAAGTAACAAAATATTTTAGTTCATTTTTAGGTAAGCAAAGCGTGTACAGCTGCTGCCTATGCTTTTCGTTAAAAAATCGGTTTTGCTCTTTGGACCTTCAATTTCAGTCAGAACTAGAAAAATCATGGCTCATTATAAATCTTACATATCATATAAAAATATGAAGTGTAAAATGGAACAAAATATTTCAATTCATTTTTAGGTAAGCAAAGTGTGTACATTTGCCTATGCTTTTCGTTAAAAATTCTGTTTTGCTCTTTGGACTTTAAATTTCAGTCAGAACTAGAAAAATAATGTCTCATTAGAAAGCTTACATATCATAGAAAAATATCAAGTTTAAAAAGTAATAAAATATTTCAGTTCATTTTTAGGTATGCAAAGCGTGTACAGCTGCTTATGCTTTTCGTTAAAAATTCGGTTTTGCTCTTTGGTCCTTCAATTCAAGTCAGAACTAGAAAAATGATGGTATATTTTAAAGCTTACATATCATAGAACCCTATCAAGTTTAAAAAGTAAAAAAATATTTCAATTAATTTTTAGGTAAGCAAAGCGTGTACAGCTGCCTATGCTTTTCGTTATAAATTCGGTTTTGCTCTTTTGACCTTTTATTCCAGTTAGAACTAGACAAATGATGGCTCATTAGAAAGCTTACATATCATAGAATAATATCAAGTCTAAAAAGGAAAAAAATATTTCAGGTCATTTTTACGAAAGCAAAGCGTGTACAGCTGCCTATGCTTTTCGTTAAAAATTCGGTTTTTGCTCTTTGGACCTTCAATTCCAGTCAAGACTAGAAAATTTATGGATCATTAGAAAACCTAAATATCATAGGAAAAATATTAAGTGTAAAAAAGAACAAAATATTTCAGGTCATTTTGACGAAAGCAAAGCGTGTACATCTGCCTATGCTTTTTGTTAAAAATTCGGTTTTTGCTCTTTGGACCTTCAATTCCAGTCAGAACTAGACAAATGATGGATCATTAAAAATCTTACATATCATATAACAATTTCAAGTTTAAAAAGGAAAAAAATCCTTCAGGTCATTTTAACGAAACCAAAGCGTCTACATATGCCTATGCTTTTCGTTAAAAATTCGGTTTTGCTCTTTGGACCTTCAATTCCAGTCAGAATTACACAAATGATGGATCATTATAAAACTTAAATATCATATAACAATATCAAGTGTAAAAAGGAAAAAAATATTTCAGGTCATTTTTACGAATGCAAAGCGTGTATAGCTGCCTATGCTTTTCGTTAAAAATTCGGTTTTGCTCTTTGGACCTTTAATTCAAGTCAGAACTAGACAAATGATTGATCATTAGAAATCTTACATATAATAGAACAATATCAAGTGTAAAAAGGAACAAAATATTTCAGGTCATTTTGACGAAAGCAAAGCGTGTACATTTGCCTATGCTTTTTGTTAAAAATTCTGTTTTGCTCTTTGGTTCTTCATTTCCAGTCAGAACTAGACAAATGATGGATCATTAGAAAACTTACATATCATAGAAAAATATTAAGTGTAAAAAAGAACAAAATATTTCAGGTCATTTTCACGAAAGCAAAGCGTCTACAGATGCCTATGTTTTTCGTTAAAAATTCGGTTTTGCTCTTTGGACCTTCAATTCCAGTCAAAACTATACAAATGATGGATCATTAGAAAACTTACATATCATAGAAAAATATTAAGTGTAAAAAAGAACATAATATTTCAGGTCATTTTTACGAAAGCAAAGCGCCTACAGATGCCTATGCTTTTCGTTAAAAATTCGGTTTTTGGTCTTTGGACCTTCAATTCCAGTCAGAACTAGACAAATGATGGATCACTAGAAAGCTTACATATCATAGAACAATATCAAGTGTAAAAATGAACAAAATATTTCATGTCATTTTTACGAATGCAAAGCGTGTACAGCTGCCTATGCTTTTCGTTAAAAATTCAGTTTTGCTCTTTGGACCTTCAATTCAATTCAGAACTAGACAAATGATGGATCATTAGAAATATTACATATAATAGAAAAATATCAAGTGTAAAAAGCGACAAAATATTTCAGGTCATTTTGACGAAAGAAAAGCGTGTACAGCTGCCTATGCTTTTCGTTAAAAATTCAGTTTTGCTCTTTGGACCTTCAATTCCAGTCAGAACTAGACAAATGATGGATCATTAGAAAACTTAAATATCATAGAAAAATATTAAGTGTAAAAAAGAACATAATATTTCAGGTCATTTTTACGAAAGCAAAGCGTCTACATATGCCTATGTTTTTCGTTAAAAATTCGGTTTTTCTCTTTGAACCTTCAATTCCAGTCAAAACTATACAAATGATGGATCATTAGAAAATTTACAAATCATAGAAAAAAATTAAGTGTAAAAAAGAACAAAATATTTCAGGTAAAATCTTACATATTATAGAAAATTATCAAGTGTAAAATGGAACAAAAAATCTCCGGTCATTTTTACGAATGCAAAGCGTGTACCCTATGCTTTTCGTTAAAAAATCGGTTTTTCTATTTAGACCTTTAATTTCGGTCAAAACTAGATGAATAATGGTTTCATATGAATCTTACATATCATAGAAATATATCAAGTGTAAAAAGAAACAAAATATTTCAGGTCATTTTTACGAAAGCAAAGTGTGTATAGCAGCCTATGCCTTTCGTTAAAAATTCGGTTTTTGCTCTTTGGATCTTCAATTCCAGTCAGAACTAGACAAATGATGGATCATTAGAAAACTTACATATCATAGAAAAATATCAAGTGTAAAAAGGAACAAAATATTTCAGGTCATTTTTACGAATGCAAAGCGTGTACAGCTGCCTATGCTTTTCGTTAAAAATTCGGTTTTGCTCTTTGGACCTTCAATTCCAGTCAGAACTAGAAAAATGATGGATCATTAGAAAAATTACATATCATAGAAAAATATTAAGTGTAAAAAAGGACAAAATATTTCAGGTTATTTTTACGAATGCAAAGCGTGTACAACTGCCTATGCTTTTCGTTAAAAATTCGATTTTGCTCTTTGGACCTTCAATTCCAGTCAGAACTAGACAAATGATGGATCATTAGAAATCTTACATATCATAGAAAAATATCAAGTTTATAAAGGAACAAAATATTTCAATTCATTTTTAGGTAAGCAAAGCGTGTACAACTACCCATGCTTTTCGTTAAAAATTATGTTTTGCTCTTTGTACCTTCAATTCCAGTCAGAACTAGACAAATGATGGCTCATTAGAAATCTTACATATCATATAAAAATATCAAGTGTAAAATGGAACAAAATATTTCAATTCATTTTTAGGTAAGCAAAGCGTGTACATTTGCCTATGCTTTTCGTTAAAAATTCTGTTTTGCTCTTTGGACTTTAAATTTCAGTCAGAACTAGAAAATAATGGATCATTAGAAAGCTTACATATCATAGAAAAATATTAAGTGTAAAAAAGAACAAAATATTTCAAGTCATTTTTAGGTAAGCAAAGCGTGTACATTTGCCTATGCTTTTCGTTAAAAATTCTGTTTTGCTCTTTGGACCTTCAATTCCAGTTAGAACTAGACAAATGATGGATCATTAGAAAACTTACATATCATAGAAAAATACTAAGTTTAAAAAAGAACAAAATATTTCAGGTCATTTTTAGGTAAGCAAAGCGTGTACAACTGCCTGTGTTTTTCGTTAAAAATTTTGTTTTTCTCTTTGGACCTTAAATTCCAGTCAGAGCTAGACAAAGTATGGCTCATTTGAAATCTCAATATCAAGTTTAAAAAGGAACAAAAATTTTCAGTTCCTTTTTAGGTAAGCAAAGCGTTCACAGCTGCCTATGTTTTTCGTTAAAAAATCGGTTTTGCTCTTTGGACTTTAAATTTCAGTCAAAACTAAACAAATAATGGCTCATTAGAAATCTTACATATCATAGAAAAATATAAAGTTCAAAAAGTAATAAAATATTTCAGTTCATTTTTAGGTATTCAAAGTGTGTATAGCTGCTTATGCTTTTCGTTAAAAGTTCGGTTTTGCTCTTTGGTCCTTCCATTCAAATCAGAACTAGACAAATGATGGCTCATTTGAAAGCTTACATATCATAGAATAATATCAAATCTAAAAAGGAACAAAATATTTCAGGTCATTTTTACGAAAGCAAAGCGTGTACAGCTGCCTATGCTTTTCGTTAAAAATTCGGTTTTTGCTCTTTGGACCTTCAATTCCAGTCAGGACTAGACAATTTATGGATCATTATAAAACCTAAATATCATAGGAAAAATATTAAGTGTAAAAAAGAACAAAATATTTCAGGTCATTTTGACGAAAGCAAAGCGCCTACAAATGCCTATGCTTTTCATTAAAAATTCGGTTTTGCTCTTTGGACCTTCAATTCCAGTCAGAACTAGACAAATGATGGATCCTTAGTAAACTTACATATCATATAAATATATCAAGTGTAAAAAGAAACAAAATATTTCAGGTCATTTTTACGAAAGCAAAGCGTGTACATCTGCCTATGCTTTTCGTTAAAAATTCGGTTTTTGCTCTTTGGACCTTCAATTCCAGTCAGAACTAGACAAATGATGTATCATTAGAAAACTTACATAACATAGAAAAATATTAAGTGTAAAAAAGAACAAAATATTTCAGGTCATTTTTAGGTAAGCAAAGCGTGTACAACTGCCTGTGTTTTTCGTTAAAAATTCTGTTTTGCTCTTTGGACCTTAAATTCCAGTCAGAGCTAGACAAATGATGGCTCATTTGAAATCTCAATATCAAGTTTAAAAAGGAAAAAAATATTTCATTTCATTTTTAGGTAAGCAAAGCATGTACATTTGCCTATGCTTTTCGTTAAAAATTTTGTTTTGCTCTTTGGACCTTCAATTCCAGTCAGAACTAGACAAATGATGGCTCATTAGAAAGCTTACATATCATACAAAAATATCAATTTTAAAAAGGAAAAAAAAAATTCAGTTCCTTTTTAGGTAAGCAAAGCGTGCACAGCTGCCTATGTTTTTCGTTAAAAAATCGGTTTTGCTCTTTGGACTTTAAATTTTAGTCAAAACTAGACAAATAATGGCTCATTAGAAAGCTTACATATCATAGAAAAATATAAAATTTATAAAGAAATAAAATATTTCAGTTCATTTTAAGGAATGCAAAGTGTGTACAGCTTCTTATGCTTTTCGTTAAAAGTTCGGTTTTGCTCTTTGGTCCTTCCATTCAAGTCAGAACTTGACAAATGATGGATCATTTGAAAGCTTACATACCATAGAAAAATATCAAGTTTAAAAGTAATAAAATATTTCAGTTAATTTTTAGGTAAGCAAAGCGTGTACAGCTGCCAATGCTTTTCGTTATAAATTCGGTTTTGCTCTTTAGACCTTTTATTCCAGTCAGAACTAGACAAATGATGGCTCATTAGAAAGCTTCAATATCATAGAAAAATATCAAGTTTAAAAAGGAACAAAATATTTCAATTCATTTTTAGGTAAGCAAAGCGTGTACAACTACCTATGCTTTTCATTAAAAAATCGGTTTTGCTCTTTGGACCTTTAATTTCAGTAAGAACTAGAAAAATAATGTCTCATTAGAAATATTACATATCATATAAAAATATCAAGTGAAAAATGGAACAAAATATTTCAGTTCATTTTTAGGTAAGCAAAGCGTGTACATTTGCCTATGCTTTTCGTTAAAAATTTTGTTTTGCTCTTTGGACTTTAAATTTCAGTCAGAACTAGAAAAATAATGGCTCTGTAGAAAGCTTACATAAAATAGAAAAAATATCAAGTTTAAAAAGTAATAAAATATTTCAGTTCATTTTTAGGTATGCAAAGTGTGTACAGCTGCTTATGCTTTTCGTTAAAAATTCGGTTTTGCTCTTTGGACCTTCAATTCCAGTCAGAACTAGACAAATGATGGCTTATTAGAAAGCTTACATATCATACAACAATATCAAGTTTAAAAAGGAACAAAAATTTTCAGTTCCTTTTTAGGTAAGCAAAGCGTGTACTTTAAATTTCAGTCAAAACTAGACAAATAATGGCTCATTATAAAGCTTACATATCATAGAAAAATATAAAGTTTAAAAAGTAATAAAATATTTCAGTTCATTTTTAGGTATGCAAAGTGTGTACAGCTGCTTATGCTTTTAGTTATAAATTCGGTTTTTCTCTTTAGACCTTTTATTCCAGTTAGAACTAGGCAAATGATGGCTCATTAGAAATCTTACATATCATAGAATAATATCAAGTGTAAAAAGGAACAAAATATTTCAGGTCATTTTTACGAAAGCAAATCGTATACAGCTGCCTATGCCTTTCGTTAAAAATTTGGTTTTTTCTCTTTGGACCTTCAATTCCAGTCAGAACTAGACAAATGATGGCTCATTAGAAAGATTACATATCATAGAACAATATCAAGTGTAAAATAGAACAAAAAATTTCAGTTCATTTTTAAGAAAGCAAAACGTGTACAGCTTCCTACGCTTTTCGTTAAAAATTCGGTTTTTTCTCTTTGGACGTTCAAAATAATATCAAGTTTAAAAAGGAACAAACATATCAGTCATTTGTAGGTAAGCAAAGCGTGTACAGCTGCTTATGCTTTTCGTTAAAAATTCGTTTTTTCTCTTCTGACCTTCAATTCCAGTCAGAACTAGACAATTGATGGCTCATTAGAAAGATTACATATCATAGAACAATATCAAGTGTAAAAAGTAACAAAATATTCAGGTCATTTTTCGAAAGCAAAGCGTCTACAGATGCCTATGCTTTTCGTTAAAATTTGGTTTTGCTCTTTGGACCTTCAATTCCAGTCAAAACTAAATGATGGATCATTGGAAAGATTATATATCATAGAACAATATCAAGTGAAAAAAATAACAAAATATTTCAGGTCATTTTTAAGAAAGCAAAACGTGTACAGCTTCCTACGCTTTTCCTTAAAAATTCGGCTTTTGCTCTTTGGACCTTCAATTCAAGTCAGAACTAGACAATCGATGGATCATTAGAAATCTTACATATCATAGAATAATATCAAGTTTAAAAAGGAAAAAACATATCAGTCATTTTTAGGTAAGCAAAGCGTGTACAGCTGCCTATGCTTTTCGTTAAAAATTTTGTTTTGCTCTTTGGACCTTCAATTTCAATCAGAACTAGACAAATAATGGCTCGTTAAATATCTTACATATCATAGAATAATATAGAGTTTAAAATAGAACAAAAAATTTCAGTTCATTTTTAAGAAAGCAAAACGTGTACAGCTTCCTACGCTTTTCGTTAAAAATTCGGTTTTTTCTCTTTGGACCTTCAATTACAGTCAGAACTAGACAAATGATGGATAATTAGAAATATTACATATCATAGAATAATATCAAATTTAAAAAGGAACAAACATATCAGTCATTTTTAGGTAAGCAAAGCGTGTACAGCTGCCTATGCTTTTCGTTAAAAATTCTGTTTTGCTCTTTGGACCTTTAATTTCAATCAGAACTAGACAAATAATGGCTCGTTAAATAGCTTACATATAATATAAGAATATCAAGTTTAAAATAAAACAAAAAATTTCAGGTCATTTTTAAGAAAGCAAAACGTGTACAGCTGCCTATGCTTTTCGTTAAAAATTCTGTTTTGCTCTTTGGACCTTCAATTCAAGTCAGAACTAGACAAATGAATGCTCATTAGAAATCTTACATATCATAGAACAATATCAAGTGTAAAAATGAACAAAATATATCAGGTCATTTTTATGAAAGCAAAACGTGTACTGTTGCCTACGCTTTTAGTTAAAAATTCGGTTTTTGCCCTTTGGAACTTCAATTCCAGTAAAAACTAGACTAATAATGGCTCATTAGAAATCTTACGTATCATAGAAAAATATGAAGTTAAAAAAGGAACAAAATATTTCAGTTCATTATTCGGTAAGCAAAGCATGGACCTTTAGACCCATATGGTCTTGATATTTTAGCTAAATTTTGAAGTCTAGGCCTCATATACAAGATTTGTCTAATTAGAGAAGTTTCGAGTATACATTCGAAAAATACACACTCGAAAAGACTCGAACGTTATAATTTAGCTCAAGAGGTGTCTATTTTGATTGAAAACATGCTAATTATCAGGACATCATGGTCTATAGACCCACATGATCTTGATATTTTAGCCAAGTTTTGAAGCCTAGGCCTCATAAACACGAATTTTCTACTTAGAGCAGTTTCGAGTGTACATTCGAATAATACACACTCGAAAAGACTCGAACGCTATAATTTAGCTCAAGAGGTGTCTATTTTTATTGGAAACATGCTAATGATCAGGACATGTTGGTCTATAGACCCAGATGGTCTTGATATTTTAGCTAAATTTTGAAGTCTAGGCCTCATATACAAGATTTGTCTAATTAGAGAAGTTTCGAGTATACATTCGAAAAATACACACTCGAAAAGACTCGAACGTTATAATTTAGCTCAAGAGGTGTCTATTTTGATTGAAAACATGCTAATTATCAGGACATCATGGTCTATAGACCCACATGATCTTGATATTTTAGCCAAGTTTTGAAGCCTAGGCCTCATAAACACGAATTTTCTACTTAGAGCAGTTTCGAGTGTACATTCGAATAATACACACTCGAAAAGACTCGAACGCTATAATTTAGCTCAACAGGTTTCTATTTTTATTGGAAACATGCTAATGATCAGGACATGTTGGTCTATGGACCCAGATGATCTTGATATTTTAGCAAAATTTTGAAATCTAGGCCTCATAAACAAGATTTGTCTACTTAGAGCAGTTTCGAGTGTACATTCGAAAAATACACACTCGAAAAGACTCGAACGATATAATTTATCTCAAGAGGTGTCTATTTTGATTGAAAACATGCTATTGATCAGGACATGTTGGTCAATAGACCCACATGATCTTGATATGTTAGCCAAGTTTTGAAGTCTAGGCCTCATAAACACGAATTTTCTACTTAGAGCAGTTTCGAGTGTACATTCAAATAATACACACTCGAAAAGACTCGAACGCTATAATTTAGCTCAACCGGTGTCTATTTTTATTGGAAACATGCTAATGATCAGGACATGTTGGTCTATAGACCCAGATGATCTTGATATTTTAGCTAAATTTTGAAGTCTAGGCCTCATAAACAAGATTTATCTACTTAGAGAAGTTGCGAGTGTACATTCGAAAAATACACACTCGAAAAGACTCGAACGTTATAATTTAGCTCAAGAGGTGTCTATTTTGACTAAAAACATGCTAATTATCAGGACATGTTGGTCTATAGACCCACATGATCTTGATATTTTAGCCAAGTTTAGAAGTCTAGGCCTCATAAACACGAATTTTCTACTTAGAGCAGTTTCGAGTGTACATTCGAATAATACACACTCGAAAAGACTCGAACGCTATAATTTAGCTCAACAGGTTTCTATTTTTATTGGAAACATGCTAATGATCAGGACATGTTGGTCGATAGACCCAGATGATCTTGATATTTTAGCAAAATTTTGAAATCTAGGCCTCATAAACAAGATTTTTCTACTTAGAGCAGTTTCGAGTGTACATTCGAAAAATACACACTCGAAAAGACTCGAACGCTATAATTTAGCTCAAGAGGTGTCTATTTTGATTGGAAACATGCTAATGATTAGGACATCTTGGTCTATAAACCCAGATGATCTAGATATGTTAGCCAAGTTTTGAAGGCTAGGCCTCATAAATACGAATTTTCTACTTAGAGCAGTTTCGAGTGTACATTCGAATAATACACACTCGAAAAGATTCGAACGCTATAATTTAGCTCAAGAGGTGTCTATTTTGATTGAAAACGTGCTATTGATCAGGACATGTTGGTCTATAAACCCACATGATCTTGATATTTTAGCCAACTTTTGAAGCCTAGGCCTCATAAACACGAATTTTCTACTTAGAGCAGTTTCGAGTGTACATTCGAATAATACACACTCGAAAAGACTTGAACGCTATAATTTAGCTCAACAGGTTTCTATTTTTATTGGAAACATGCTAATGATCTGGACATGTTGGTCTATAAACCCAGATGATCTTGATATTTTAGCAAAATTTTGAAATCTAGGCCTCATAATTAAGATTTGTATACTTAGAGCATTTTCGAGAGTACATTCGAAAAATACACACTCGAAAAGACTCGAACGCTATAATTTATCTCAAGAGGTGTCTATTTTGATTGAAAACATGCTATTGATTAGGACATGTTGGTCTATAGACCCACATGATCTTGATATGTTATCCAAGTTTTGAAGGCTAGGCATAATAAACACGAATTTTTTACTTAGAGCAGTTTCGAGTGTACATTCAAATAATACACACTCGAAAAGACTCGAACGCTATAATTTAGCTCAACCGGTGTCTATTTTTATTGGAAACATGCTAATGATCAGGACATGTTGGTCTATAGACCCAGATGATCTTGATATTTTAGCTAAATTTTGAAGTCTAGGCCTCATAACACAAGATTTGTCTACTTAGAGAAGTTTCGAGTGTACATTCGAAAAATACACACTCGAAAAGACTCGAACGTTATAATTTAGCTCAAGAGGTGTCTATTTTGATTGAAAACATGATAATTATCAGGACATGTTGGTCTATAGACCCACATGATCTTGATATTTGAGCCAAGTTTTGAAGCCTAGGCCTCATAAACACGAATATTCTACTTAGAACAATTTCGAGTGTACATTCGAATAGTACACACTCGAAAAGACTCGAACGCTATAATTTAGCTCAACCGGTGTCTATTTTTATTGGAAACATGCTAATAATCAGGACATGTTGGTCTATAGACCCAGATGATCTTGATATTTTAGCTAAATTTTGAAGTCTAGGCCTCATAAACAAGATTTGTCTACTTAGAAAAGTTTCGAGTGTACATTCGAAAAATACACACTCGAAAAGACTCGAATGTTATAATTTAGATCAAGAGGTGTCTATTTTGATTGGAAACATGCTAATTATCAGAACATGTTGGTCTATAAACCCACATGATCTTGATATTTTAGCCAAGTTTTGAATCCTAGGCCTCATAAACACGAATTTTCTACTTAGAGCAGTTTCGAGTGTACATTCGAAGAATACACACTCGAAAAGACTCGAACGCTATAATTTAGCTCAACAGGTTTCTATTTTTATTGGAAACATGCTAATGATCAGGACATGTTGGTCTATAGACCCAGATAATCTTGATATTTTAGCAAAATTTTGAAATCTAGGCCTCATAAACAAGATTTGTCTACTTAGAGCAGCTTCGAGTGTACATTCGAAAAATACACACTCAAAAAGACTCGAACGCTATAATATAGCTTAAGAGGTGTCTATTTTGATTTGAAACATGCTAATGATTAGGACATTTTGGTCTATAGACCCACATGATCTTGATATGTTAGCCAAGTTTTGAAGGCTAGGCCTCATAAATACGAATTTTCTACTTAGAGCAGTTTCGAGTATACATTCGAATAATACATACTCGAAAAGACTCGAACGCTATAAATTAGCTCAAGAGGTGTCTATTTTGATTGAAAACATGCTATTGATCAGGACATGTTGGTCTATAGACCCACATGATCTTGATATTTTATCCAAGTTTTGAAGCCTAGGACTCATAAACACGAATTTTCTACTTAGAGCAGTTTCGAGAGTACATTCGAAAAATACACACTCGAAAAGACTCGAACGCTATAATTTATCTCAAGAGGTGTCTATTTTGATTGAAAACATGCTATTGATCAGGACATGTTGGTCTATAGACCCACATGATCTTGATATGTTATCCAAGTTTTGAAGGCTAGGCATAATAAACACGAATTTTCTACTTAGAGCAGTTTCGAGTGTACATTCAAATAATACACACTCGAAAAGACTCGAACGCTAAAAATTTAGCTCAACCGGTGTCTATTTTTATTGCAAACATGCTAATGATCAGGACATGTTGGTCTATATACCCAGATGATCTTGATATTTTAGCAAAATTTTGAAGTCTAGGCCTCATAACACAAGATTTGTCTACTTAGAGAAGTTTCGAGTGTACATTCGTAAAATACACACTCGAAAAGACTCGAACGTTATAATTTAGCTCAAGAGGTGTCTATTTTGATTGAAAACATGATAATTATCAGGACATGTTGGTCTATAGACCCACATGATCTTGATATTTGAGCCAAGTTTTGAAGCCTAGGCCTCATAAACACGAATTTTCTACTTAGAGCAATTTTGAGTGTACATTCGAATAGTACACACTCGAAAAGACTCGAACGCTATAATTTAGCTCAACCGGTGTCTATTTTTATTGGAAACATGCTAATAATCAGGACATGTTGGTCTATATACCCAGATGATCTTGATATTTTAGCTAAATTTTGAAGTCTAGGCCTCATAAACAAGATTTGTCTACTTAGAAAAGTTTCGAGTGTACATTCGAAAAATACACACTCGAAAAGACTCGAATGTTATAATTTAGATCAAGAGGTGTCTATTTTGATTGGAAACATGCTAATTATCAGAACACGTTGGTCTATAAACCCACATGATCTTGATATTTTAGCCAAGTTTTGAATCCTAGGCCTCATAAACACGAATTTTCTACTTAGAGCAGTTTCGAGTGTACATTCGAAGAATACACACTCGAAAAGACTCGAACGCTATAATTTAGCTCAACATGTTTCTATTTTTATTGGAAACATGCTAATGATCAGGACATGTTGGTCTATAGACCCAGATAATCTTGATATTTTAGCAAAATTTTGAAATCTAGGCCTCATAAACAAGATTTGTCTACTTAGAGCAGCTTCGAGTGTACATTCGAAAAATACACACTCAAAAAGACTCGAACGCTATAATATAGCTTAAGAGGTGTCTATTTTGATTTGAAACATGCTAATGATTAGGACATTTTGGTCTATAGACCCACATGATCTTGATATGTTAGCCAAGTTTTGAAGGCTAGGCCTCATAAATACGAATTTTCTACTTAGAGCAGTTTCGAGTATACATTCGAATAATACATACTCGAAAAGACTCGAACGCTATAAATTAGCTCAAGAGGTGTCTATTTTGATTGAAAACATGCTATTGATCAGGACATGTTGGTCTATAGACCCACATGATCTTGATATTTTATCCAAGTTTTGAAGCCTAGGACTCATAAACACGAATTTTCTACTTAGAGCAGTTTCGAGAGTACATTCGAAAAATACACACTCGAAAAGACTCGAACGCTATAATTTATCTCAAGAGGTGTCTATTTTGATTGAAAACATGCTATTGATCAGGACATGTTGGTCTATAGACCCACATGATCTTGATATGTTATCCAAGTTTTGAAGGCTAGGCATAATAAACACGAATTTTCTACTTAGAGCAGTTTCGAGTGTACATTCAAATAATACACACTCGAAAAGACTCGAACGCTATAATTTAGCTCAACCGGTGTCTATTTTTATTGCAAACATGCTAATGATCAGGACATGTTGGTCTATATACCCATATGATCTTGATATTTTAGCAAAATTTTGAAGTCTAGGCCTCATAACACAAGATTTGTCTACTTAGAGAAGTTTCGAGTGTACATTCGTAAAATACACACTCGAAAAGACTCGAACGTTATAATTTAGCTCAAGAGGTGTCTATTTTGATTGAAAACATGATAATTATCAGGACATGTTGGTCTATAGACCCACATGATCTTGATATTTGAGACAAGTTTTGAAGCCTAGGCCTCATAAACACGAATTTTCTACTTAGAGCAATTTTGAGTGTACATTCGAATAGTACACACTCGAAAAGACTCGAACGCTATAATTTAGCTCAACAGGTTTCTATTTTTATTGGAAACATGCTAATGATCAGGGCATGTTGGTCTATAGACCCAGATAATCTTGATATTTTAGCAAAATTTTGAAATCTAGGCCTCATAAACAAGATTTGTCTACTTAGAGCAGCTTCGAGTGTACATTCGAAAAATACACACTCAAAAAGACTCGAACGCTATAATATAGCTTAAGAGGTGTCTATTTTGATTTGAAACATGCTAATGATTAGGACATTTTGGTCTATAGACCCACATGATCTTGATATGTTAGCCAAGTTTTGAAGGCTAGGCCTCATAAATACGAATTTTCTACTTAGAGCAGTTTCGAGTATACATTCGAATAATACATACTCGAAAAGACTCGAACGCTATAAATTAGCTCAAGAGGTGTCTATTTTGATTGAAAACATGCTATTGATCAGGACATGTTGGTCTATAGACCCACATGATCTTGATATTTTATCCAAGTTTTGAAGCCTAGGACTCATAAACACGAATTTTCTACTTAGAGCAGTTTCGAGAGTACATTCGAAAAATACACACTCGAAAAGACTCGAACGCTATAATTTATCTCAAGAGGTGTCTATTTTGATTGAAAACATGCTATTGATCAGGACATGTTGGTCTATAGACCCACATGATCTTGATATGTTATCCAAGTTTTGAAGGCTAGGCATAATAAACACGAATTTTCTACTTAGAGCAGTTTCGAGTGTACATTCAAATAATACACACTCGAAAAGACTCAAACGCTATAATTTAGCTCAACCGGTGTCTATTTTTATTGCAAACATGCTAATGATCAGGACATGTTGGTCTATATACCCAGATGATCTTGATATTTTAGCAAAATTTTGAAGTCTAGGCCTCATAACACAAGATTTGTCTACTTAGAGAAGTTTCGAGTGTACATTCGTAAAATACACACTCGAAAAGACTCGAACGTTATAATTTAGCTCAAGAGGTGTCTATTTTGATTGAAAACATGATAATTATCAGGACATGTTGGTCTATAGACCCACATGATCTTGATATTTGAGCCAAGTTTTGAAGCCTAGGCCTCATAAACACGAATTTTCTACTTAGAGCAATTTTGAGTGTACATTCGAATAGTACACACTCGAAAAGACTCGAACGCTATAATTTAGCTCAACCGGTGTCTATTTTTATTGGAAACATGCTAATAATCAGGACATGTTGGTCTATATACCCAGATGATCTTGATATTTTAGCTAAATTTTGAAGTCTAGGCCTCATAAACAAGATTTGTCTACTTAGAAAAGTTTCGAGTGTACATTCGAAAAATACACACTCGAAAAGACTCGAATGTTATAATTTAGATCAAGAGGTGTCTATTTTGATTGGAAACATGCTAATTATCAGAACATGTTGGTCTATAAACCCACATGATCTTGATATTTTAGCCAAGTTTTGAATCCTAGGCCTCATAAACACGAATTTTCTACTTAGAGCAGTTTCGAGTGTACATTCGAAGAATACACACTCGAAAAGACTCGAACGCTATAATTTAGCTCAACAGGTTTCTATTTTTATTGGAAACATGCTAATGATCAGGACATGTTGGTCTATAGACCCAGATAATCTTGATATTTTAGCAAATTTTTGAAATCTAGGCCTCATAAACAAGATTTGTCTACTTAGAGCAGTTTTGAGTGTACATTCGAAAAATACACACTCGAAAAGACTAGAACGCTATAATTTAACTCAAGAGGTGTCTATTTTTATTGAAAACATGCTATTGATCAGGACATGTTGGTCTATAGACCCACATGATCTTGATATGTTAGCCAAGTTTTGAGGTTAGGCCTCATAAACACGAATTTTCTACTTAGAGCAGTTTCGAGTGTACATTCGAAAAATACACACTCGAAAAGACTCGAACGCTATAATATAGCTTAAGAGGTGTCTATTTTGATTTGAAACATGCTAATGATTAGGACATTTTGGTCTATAGACCCACATGATCTTGATATGTTAGCCAAGTTTTGAAGGCTAGGCCTCATAAATACGAATTTTCTACTTAGAGCAGTTTCGAGTATACATTCGAATAATACATACTCGAAAAGACTCAAACGCTATAAATTATCTCAAGAGGTGCTATTTTGATTGAAAACATGCTAGTGATCAGGACATGTTGGTCTATAGACCCACATGATCTTGATATTTTATCCAAGTTTTGAAGCCTAGGACTCATAAACACGAATTTTCTACTTAGAGCTGTTTCGAGTGTACATTCGAATAATACACACTCGAAAAGACTCGAACGCTATAATTTAGCTCAATAGGTTTCTATTTTTATTGGAAACATGCTAATGATCAGGACATGTTAGTCTATAGACCCATATGATCTTGATATTTTAGCAAAATTTTGAAATCTAGGCCTCATAAACAAGATTTGTCTACTTAGAGCAGTTTCGAGTGTACATTCGAAAAATACACACTCGAAAAGACTCGAACACTATAATTTATCTCAAGAGGTGTCTATTTTGATTGAAAACATGATATTGATCAGGACATGTTAGTCTATTGACCCACATGATCTTGATATGTTAGCCAAGTTTTGAAGGCTAGGCCTCATAAACACGAATTTTCTACTTAGAGCAGTTTAGAGTGTACATTCAAATAATACACACTCGAAAAGACTCGAACGCTATAATTTAGCTCAATCGGTGTCTATTTTTATTGGAAACATGCTAATGATCAGGACATGTTGGTCTATGACCCAGATGATCTTGATATTTTAGCTAAATTTTGAAGTCTAGGCCTCATAAACAAGATTTGTCTACTTAGAGAAGTTTCGAGTGTACATTCGAAAAATACACACTCGAAAAGACTCGAACGCTATAATTTAGCTCAAGAGGTGTCTCTTTTGATGGAAAACATGCTAATTATCAGGACATGTTGGTCTATAGACCCACATGATCTTGATATTTTAGCCAAGTTTTGAAGCCTAGGCCTCATAAACACGAATTTCCTACTTAGAGCAGTTTCGAGTGTACATTCGAATAATACACACTCGAAAAGACTCGAACGCTATAATTTAGCTCAACAGGTTTCTATTTTTATTGAAAATATGCTAATGATCAGGACATGTTGGTCTATAGACCCAGATGATCTTGATATTTTATCCAAGTTTTGAAGCCTAGGCCTCATAAACACGAATTTTCTACTTAGAGCAGTTTCGAGTGTACATTCGAATAATACACACTCGAAAAGACTCGAACGCTATAATTTAGCTCAACAGGTTTCTATTTTTATTGGAAACATGCTAATGATCAGGATATGTTGGTCTATAGACCCAGATGATCTTGATATTTTAGCAAAATTTTGAAATCTAGGCCTCATAAACAAGATTTGTCTACTTAGAGCAGTTTTGAGTGTACATTCGAAAAATACACACTCGAAAAGACTAGAACGCTATAATTTAACTCAAGAGGTGTCTATTTTTATTGAAAACATGCTATTGATCAGGACATGTTGGTCTATAGACCCACATGATCTTGATATGTTAGCCAAGTTTTGAGGTTAGGCCTCATAAACACGAATTTTCTACTTAGAGCAGTTTCGAGTGTACATTCAAATAATACACACTCGAAAAGACTCGAACGCTATAATTTAGCTCAACCGGTGTTTATTTTTATTGGAAACATGCTAATGATCAGGACATGTTGGTCTATAGACCCAGATGATCTTGATATTTTAGATATATTTTGAAGTCTAGGCCTCATAAACAAGATTTGTCTACTTAGAGCAGTTTTGAGTGTACACTCGAAAAGACTCGAACGCTATAATTTAGCTCAACCGGTGTTTATTTTGATTGAAAACATGCTAATTATCAGGACATGTTGGTCTATAAACCCACATGATCTTGATATTTTAGCCAAGTTTTGAAGCCTAGGCCTCATAAACACGAATTTCCTACTTAGAGCAGTTTCGAGTGTACATTCGAAAAATACACAATCGAAAAGACTCGAACGCTACAATTTAGCTCAAGAGGTGTCTATTTTGATTGAAAACATGCTAATTATCAGGACATGTTGGTCAATAGACCCACATGATCTTGATATTTTATCTAAATTTTGAAGTCTAGGCCACATAAACAAGATTTTTCTACTTAGAGCAGTTTCGAGTGTACATTCGAAAAATACACACTCGAAAAGACTCGAACGCTATAATTTAGCTCAAGAGGTGTCTATTTTGATTGAAAACACGCTATTTATCAGGACATGTTGGTCTATAGACCCACATGATCTTGATATTTTAGCCAAATTTTGAAGTCTAGGCCACATAAACAAGATTTTTCTACTTAGAGCAGTTTCGAGTGTACATTCGAAAAATACACACTCGAAAAGACTCGAACGCTATAATTTGGCTCAAGAGGTGTCTATTTTGATTGAAAACATGCTAATTATCAGGACATGTTGGTCTATAGACCCACATGATCTTGATATTTTAGCCAAATTTTGAAGTCTAGGCCACATAAACAAGATTTTTCTACTTAGAGCAGTTTCAAGTGCACATTCAAAAAATACACACTCGAAAAGAATCGAACGCTATAATTTAGCTCCAGAGATGTCTATTTTGATTGAAAACATGCTAATTATCAGGACATGTTGGTCTATCGACCCATATGATCTTGATATTTTTGCCAAGTTTTGAAGCCTAGGCCTCATAAACACAAATTTTCTACTTAGAGCAGTTTCGAGTCTACATTCGAAAAATACACACTCGAAAAGACTAGAACGCTATAATTTAGCTCAAGAGGTGTCTATTTTTATTGGAAACATGCTAATGATCAGGACATGTTGGTCTATAGACCCACAAGATCTTGATATTTTAGCCAAATTTTGAAGTCTAGGCCACATAAACAAGATTTTTCTACTTAGAGCAGTTTCGAGTGTACATTCGAAAAATACACACTCGAAAAGACTAGAACACTATAATTTAGCTCCAGAGATGTCTATTTTGATTGAAAACATGCTAATTATCAGGACATGTTGGTCTATCGACCCATATGATCTTGATATTTTTGCCAAGTTTTGAAGCCTAGGCCTCATAAACACAAATTTTCTACTTAGAGCAGTTTCGAGTCTACATTCGAAAAATACACACTCGAAAAGACTAGAACGCTATAATTTAGCTCAAGAGGTGTCTATTTTGATTGGAAACATGCTAATTATCAGGACATGTTGGTCTATAGACCCACATGATTTTGATATTTTAGCCAAATTTTAAAGTCTAGGCCACATAAACAAGATTTTTCTACTTAGAGCAGTTTCGAGTGTACATTCGAAAAATACACACTCGAAAAGACTCGAACGCTATAATTTAGCTCCAGAGGTGTCTATTTTGATTGAAAACATGCTATTGATCAGGACATGTTGGTCTATAGACCCACATGATCTTGATATTTTAGCCAAATTTTGAAGTCTAGGCCACATAAACAAGATTTTTCTACTTAGAGTAGTTTCAAGTGTACATTCAAAAAATACACACTCGAAAAGAATCGAACGCTATAATTTAGCTCCAGAGATGTCTATTTTGATTGAAAACATGCTAATTATCAGGACATGTTGGTCTATCGACCCATATGATCTTGATATTTTTGCCAAGTTTTGAAGCCTAGGCCTCATAAACACAAATTTTCTACTTAGAGCAGTTTCGAGTCTACATTCGAAAAATACACACTCGAAAAGACTAGAACGCTATAATTTAGCTCAAGAGGTGTCTATTTTGATTGGAAACATGCTAATGATCAGGACATGTTGGTCTATAGACCCACAAGATCTTGATATTTTAGCCAAATTTTGAAGTCTAGGCCACATAAACAAAAATTTTCTACTTAGAGCAGTTTCGAGTGTACATTCGAAAAATACACACTCGAAAAGACTAGAACACTATAATTTAGCTCAAGAGGTGTCTATTTTGATTGGAAACATGCTAATGATCAGGACATGTTGGTCTATAGACCCACATGATCTTGATAGTTTAGCCAAATTTTGAAGTCTAGGCCACATAAACAAGATTTTTCTACTTAGAGCAGTTTCGAGTGTACATTCGAATAATACACTCTCGAAAAGACTCGAACGCTATAATTTAGCTTAACAGGTTTCTATTTTTATTGGAAACATGCTAATGATCAGGACATGTTGGTCTATAGACCCAGATGATCTTGATATTTTTGAAAAATTTTGAAATCTAGGCCTCATAAACAAGATTTGTCTACTTAGAGCAGTTTCGAGTGTACATTCGAAAAATACACACTCGAAAAGACTCGAACGCTATAATTTAGCTCAAGAGGTGTCTATTTTGATTGAAAACATGCTATTGATCAGGACATGTTGGTCTATAGACCCACATGATCTTGATATGTTAGCCAATTTTTGAAGCCTAGGCCTCATAAACACGAATTTTCTACTTAGAGCCGTTTCGAGTGTACATTCAAATAATACACACTCGAAAAGACTTGAACGTTATATTTAGCTCAACCGGTGTCTATTTTTATTGTAAACATGCTAATAATCAGGATATGTTGGTCTATAAACCCAGATGATCTTGATATTTTAGCTAAATTTTGAAGTCTAGGTCTAATAAACAAGATTTGTCTACTTAGAGCAGTTTCGAGTATACATTCGAAAAATACACACTCGAAAAGACTCGAACGTTATAATTTAGCTCAAGAGATGTCTATTTTGATTGAAAACATGCTAATTATCAGGACATGTTGGTCTATAGACCCACATGATCTTGATATTTTAGCCAAATTTTGAAGCCTAGGCCTCATAAACACGAATTTTCTACTTAGAGCAGTTTCGAGTGTACATTCGAAAAATACACACTCGAAAAGACTCGAACGCTATAATTTAGCTCAAGAGGTGTCTATTTTGATTGGAAACATACTAATGATCAGAACATGTTGGTCTATAGACCCACATGATCTTGATATTTTAGCCAAATTTTGAAGTCTAGGCCACATAAAATAAATTTTTCTACTTAGAGCAATTTCGACTGTACATTCAAAAAATACACACTCGAAAAGACTCGAACGCTATAATTTAGCTCAAGAGGTGTCTATTTTGATTGAAAACATACTAATTATCAGGACATGTTGGTCTATAGACCCACATGATCTTGATATTTTAGCCAAGTTTTGAAGCCTAGGCCTCATAAACACGAATTTTCTACTTAGAGCAGTTTCGAGTGTACATTCGAATAATACACACTCGAAAAGACTCGAACGCTATAATTTAGCTCAACAGGTTTCTATTTTTATTGGAAACATGCTAATGATCAGGACATGTTGGTCTATAGACCCATATGATCTTGATATTTTAGCAAAATTTTGAAATCTAGGCCTCATAAACAAGATTTGTCTACTTGGAGCAGTTTTGAGTGTACATTCCAAAAATACACACTCGAAAAGTCTCGAACACTATAATTTAGCTCAAGAGGTGTCTATTTTGATTGAAAACATGCTAATTATCAGGACATGTTGGTCTATAGACCCACATGATCTTGATATTTTAGCCAAGTTTTGAAGCCTAGGCCTCATAAACACGAATTTTCTACTTAGAGCAGTTTCGAGTGTACATTCGAATAATACACACTCGAAAAGACTCGAACGCTATAATTTAGCTCAACAGGTTTCTATTTTTATTGGAAACATGGTAATGATCAGGACAAGTTGGTCTATAGACCCATATGAACTTGATATTTTAGCAAAATTTTGAAATCTAGGCCTCATAAACAAGATTTGTCTACTTAGAGCAGTTTCGTGTGTACATTCGAAAAATACACACTCGAAAAGACTCGAACGCTATAATTTAGCTCAAGAGGTGTCTATTTTGATTGAAAACATTCTATTGATCAGGACATGTTGGTCTATAGACCCACATGATTTTGATATGTTATCCAAGGTTTGAAGGCAAGGCCTCATAAACACGAATTTTCTACTTAGAGCAGTTTCGAGTGTACATTCAAATAATACACACTCGAAAAGACTCGAACGCTATAATTTAGCTCAACCGATGTCTATTTTGATTGAAAACATGCTAATTATCAGGACATGTTGGTCTATAGACCCACATGATCTTGATATTTTAGCCAAGTTTTGAAGCCTAGGCCTCATAAACACGAATTTTCTACTTAGAGTAGTTTCGAGTGTACATTCGAATAATACACACTCGAAAAGACTCGAACGCTATAATTTAGCTCAACAGGTTTCTATTTTTATTGGAAACATGCTAATGATCAGGACATGTTGGTCTATAGACCCAGATGACCTTGATATTTTAGCAAAATTTTGAAATCTAGGCCTCATAAACAAGATTTGTCTACTTAGAGCAGTTTCGAGTGTACATTCGAAAAATACACACTCGAAAAGACTCGAACGCTATAATTTAACTCAAGAGGTGTCTATTTTTATTGAAAACATGCTATTGATCAGGACATGTTGGTCTATAGACCCACATGATCTTGATATGTTAGCCAAGTTTTGAGGTTAGGCCTCATAAACACGAATTTTCTACTTAGAGCAGTTTCGAGTGTACATTCAAATAATACACACTCGAAAAGACTCGAACGCTATAATATAGCTCAACCGGTGTTTATTTTTATTGGAAACATGCTAATGATCAGGACATGTTGGTCTATAGACCCAGATGATCTTGATATTTTAGATATATTTTGAAGTCTAGGCCTCATAAACAAGATTTGTCTACTTAGAGCAGTTTTGAGTGTACACTCGAAAAGACTCGAACGCTATAATTTAGCTCAACCGGTGTTTATTTTGATTGAAAACATGCTAATTATCAGGACATGTTGGTCTATAAACCCACATGATCTTGATATTTTAGCCAAGTTTTGAAGCCTAGGCCTCATAAACACGAATTTCCTACTTAGAGCAGTTTCGAGTGTACATTCGAAAAATACACAATCGAAAAGACTCGAACGCTACAATTTAGCTCAAGAGGTGTCTATTTTGATTGAAAACATGCTAATTATCAGGACATGTTGGTCAATAGACCCACATGATCTTGATATTTTATCTAAATTTTGAAGTCTAGGCCACATAAACAAGATTTTTCTACTTAGAGCAGTTTCGAGTGTACATTCGAAAAATACACACTCGAAAAGACTCGAACGCTATAATTTGGCTCAAGAGGTGTCTATTTTGATTGAAAACATGCTAATTATCAGGACATGTTGGTCTATAGACCCACATGATCTTGATATGTTAGCCAAGTTTTGAAGGCTAGGCCTCATAAACACGAATTTTCTACTTAGAGCAGTTTCGAGTGTACATTCGAAAAATACACACTCGAAAAGACTAGAACGCTATAATTTAGCTCAAGAGGTGTCTATTTTGATTGAAAACATGCTAATTATCAGGACATGTTGGTCTATATACCCATATGATCTTGATATTTTAGCAAAATTTTGAAGAATAGGCCTCATAAACAAGATTTGTCTACTTAGAGAAGTTTCGAGTGTACATTCGAAAAATACACACTCGAAAAGACTCGAACGCTATAATTTAGCTCAAGAGGTGTATATTTTGATTGGAAACATGCTAATGATCAGGACATGTTGGTCCATAGACCCACATGATCTTGATATTTTAGCCAAATTTTGAAGTCTAGGCCTCATAAACAAGATTTTTCTACCTAGAGCAGTTTCGAGTGTACATTCGAAAAATATACACTCGAAAAGACTCGAACGCTATAATTTAGCCCAAGAGGTGTCTATTTTGATTGAAAACATGCTAATTATCAGGACATGTTGGTCTATAGACCCACATGATCTTGATATTTTAGCCAAATTTTGAAGTCTAGGCCTCATAAACAAGATTTTTCTACTTAGAGAAGTTTCGAGTGCACATTTGAAAAATACACACTCGAAAAGATTCGAACGCTATAATTTAGCTCAAGAGGTGTGTATTTTGATTGAAAACATGCTAATTATCAAGACATGTTGGTCTATAGACCCAGATGATCTTGATATTTTAGCCAAGTTTTAAAGGATAGGCCTCATAAACAAGATTTTTCTACTTAGAGAAGTTTCGAGTGTACATTCGTAAAATACACACTCGAAAAGACTCGAACGTTATAATTTAGCTCAAGAGGTGTCTATTTTGATTGAAAACATGATAATTATCAGGACATGTTGGTCTATAGACCCACATGATCTTGATATTTGAGCCAAGTTTTGAAGCCTAGGCCTCATAAACACGAATTTTCTACTTAGAACAATTTCGAGTGTACATTCGAATAGTACACACTCGAAAAGACTCGAACGCTATAATTTAGCTCAACCGGTGTCTATTTTTATTGGAAACATGCTAATAATCAGGACATGTTGGTCTATAGACCCAGATTATCTTGATATTTTAGCTAAATTTTGAAGTCTAGGCCTCATAAACAAGATTTGTCTACTTAGAGCAGTTTCGAGTGTACATTCGAAAAATACACACTCGAAAAGACTCGAACGCTATAATTTATCTCAAGAGGTGTCTATTTTGATTGAAAACATGCTATTGATCAGGACATGTTAGTCTATTGACCCACATGATCTTGATATGTTAGCCAAGTTTTGAAGGCTAGGCCTCATAAACACGAATTTTCTACTTAGAGCAGTTTAGAGTGTACATTCGAAAAATACACACTCGAAAAGACTAGAACGCTATAATTTAGCTCAAGAGGTGTCTATTTTTATTGGAAACATGCTAATGATCAGGACATGTTGGTCCATAGACCCACATGATCTTGATATTTTAGCCAAATTTTGAAGTCTATGCCTCATAAACGCGAATTTTCTACTTAGAGCTGTTTCGAGTGTACATTCGAATAATACACACTCGAAAAGACTCGAACGCTATAATTTAGCTCAATAGGTTTCTATTTTTATTGGAAACATGCTAATGATCAGGACATGTTAGTCTATAGACCCATATGATCTTGATATTTTAGCAAAATTTTGAAATCTAGGCCTCATAAACAAGATTTGTCTACTTAGAGCAGTTTCGAGTGTACATTCGAAAAATACACACTCGAAAAGACTCGAACGCTATAATTTAGCTCAAGAGGTGTCTATTTTGATTGAAAACATGCTATTGATCAGGACATGTTGGTCTATAGACCCACATGATCTTGATATTTTATCTAAATTTTGAAGTCTAGGCCACATAAACAAGATTTTTCTACTTAGAGCAGTTTCGAGTGTACATTCGAAAAATACACACTCGAAAAGACTCGAACGCTATAATTTAGCTCAAGAGGTGTCTATTTTGATTGAAAACATGCTAATTATCAGGACATGTTGGTCTATAGACTCACATGATCTTGATATGTTAGCCAAGTTTTGAAGGCTAGGCCTCATAAACACGAATTTTCTACTTAGAGCAGTTTCGAGTGTACATTCGAAAAATACACACTCGAAAAGACTAGAACGCAATAATTTAGCTCAAGAGGTGTCTATTTTGATTGAAAACATGCTAATTATCAGGACATGTTGGTCTATATACCCATATGATCTTGATATTTTAGCAAAATTTTGAAGAATAGGCCTCATAAACAAGATTTGTCTACTTAGAGAAGTTTCGAGTGTACATTCGAAAAATACACACTCGAAAAGACTCGAACGATATAATTTAGCTCAAGAGGTGTATATTTTGATTGGAAACATGCTAATGATCAGGACATGTTGGTCCATAGACCCACATGATCTTGATATTTTAGCCAAATTTTGAAGTCTAGGCCTCATAAACAAGATTTTTCTACTTAGAGCAGTTTCGAGTGTACATTCGAAAAATATAAACTCGAAAAGACTCGAACGCTATAATTTAGCCCAAGAGGTGTCTATTTTGATTGAAAACATGCTAATTATCAGGACATGTTGGTCTATAGACCCACATGATCTTGATATTTTAGCCAAATTTTGAAGTCTAGGCCTCATAAACAAGATTTTTCTACTTAGAGAAGTTTCGAGTGCACATTTGAAAAATACACACTCGAAAAGATTCGAACGCTATAATTTAGCTCAAGAGGTGTGTATTTTGATTGAAAACATGCTCATTATCAAGACATGTTGGTCTATAGACCCAGATGATCTTGATATTTTAGCCAAGTTTTAAAGGATAGGCCTCATAAACAAGATTTTTCTACTTAGAGAAGTTTCGAGTGTACATTCGTAAAATACACACTCGAAAAGACTCGAACGTTATAATTTAGCTCAAGAGGTGTCTATTTTGATTGAAAACATGATAATTATCAGGACATGTTGGTCTATAGACCCACATGATCTTGATATTTGAGCCAAGTTTTGAAGCCTAGGCCTCATAAACACGAATTTTCTACTTAGAGCAATTTCGAGTGTACATTCGAATAGTACACACTCGAAAAGACTCGAACGCTATAATTTAGCTCAACCGGTGTCCATTTTTATTGAAAACATGCTAATAATCAGGACATGTTGGTCTATAGACCCAGATGATCTTGATATTTTAGCTAAATTTTGAAGTCTAGGCCTCATAAACAAGATTTGTCTACTTAGAAAAGTTTCGAGTGTACATTCGAAAAATACACACTCGAAAAGACTCGAATGTTATAATTTAGATCAAGAGGTGTCTATTTTGATTGGAAACATGCTAATTATCAGAACATGTTGGTCTATAAACCCACATGATCTTGATATTTTATCCAAGTTTAGAAGCCTAGGACTCATAAACGCGAATTTTCTACTTAGAGCTGTTTCGAGTGTACATTCGAATAATACACACTCGAAAAGACTCGAACGCTATAATTTAGCTCAATAGGTTTCTATTTTTATTGGAAACATGCTAATGATCAGGACATGTTAGTCTATAGACCCATATGATCTTGATATTTTAGAAAAATTTTGAAATCTAGGCCTCATAAACAAGATTTGTCTACTTAGAGCAGTTTCGAGTGTACATTCGAAAAATACACACTCGAAAAGACTCGAACGCTATAATTTATCTCAAGAGGTGTCTATTTTGATTGAAAACATGCTATTGATCAGGACATGTTAGTCTATTGACCCACATGATCTTGATATGTTAGCCAAGTTTTGAAGGCTAGGCCTCATAAACACGAATTTTCTACTTAGAGCAGTTTAGAGTGTACATTCGAAAAATACACACTCGAAAAGACTAGAACGCTATAATTTAGCTCAAGAGGTGTCTATTTTGATTGGAAACATGCTAATGATCAGGACATGTTGGTCCATAGACCCACATGATCTTGATATTTTAGCCAAATTTTGAAGTCTAGGCCTCATAAACGCGAATTTTCTACTTAGAGCTGTTTCGAGTGTACATTCGAATAATACACACTCGAAAAGACTCGAACGCTATAATTTAGCTCAATAGGTTTCTATTTTTATTGGAAACATGCTAATGATCAGGACATGTTAGTCTATAGACCCATATGATCTTGATATTTTAGCAAAATTTTGAAATCTAGGCCTCATAAACAAGATTTGTCTACTTAGAGCAGTTTCGAGTGTACATTCGAAAAATACACACTCGAAAAGACTCGAACGCTATAATATAGCTTAAGAGGTGTCTATTTTGATTTGAAACATGCTAATGATTAGGACATTTTGGTCTATAGACCCACATGATCTTGATATGTTAGCCTAGTTTTGAAGGCTAGGCCTCATAAACAAGATTTGTCTACTTAGAGCAGTTTTGAGTGTACATTCGAAAAATACACACTCGAAAAGACTAGAACGCTATAATTTAACTCAAGAGGTGTCTATTTTTATTGAAAACATGCTATTGATCAGGACATGTTGGTCTATAGACCCACATGATCTTGATATGTTAGCCAAGTTTTGAGGTTAGGCCTCATAAACACGAATTTTCTACTTAGAGCAGTTTCGAGTGTACATTCGAAAAATACACACTCGAAAAGACTCGAACGCTATAATATAGCTTAAGAGGTGTCTATTTTGATTTGAAACATGCTAATGATTAGGACATTTTGGTCTATAGACCCACATGATCTTGATATGTTAGCCAAGTTTTGAAGGCTAGGCCTCATAAATACGAATTTTCTACTTAGAGCAGTTTCGAGTATACATTCGAATAATACATACTCGAAAAGACTCAAACGCTATAAATTAGCTCAAGAGGTGTCTATTTTGATTGAAAACATGCTATTGATCAGGACATGTTGGTCTATAGACCCACATGATCTTGATATTTTATCCAAGTTTTGAAGCCTAGGACTCATAAACACGAATTTTCTACTTAGAGCTGTTTCGAGTGTACATTCGAATAATACATACTCGAAAAGACTCGAACGCTATAATTTAGCTCAATAGGTTTCTATTTTTATTGGAAACATGCTAATGATCAGGACATGTTAGTCTATAGACCCATATGATCTTGATATTTTAGCAAAATTTTGAAATCTAGGCCTCATAAACAAGATTTGTCTACTTAGAGCAGTTTCGAGTGTACATTCGAAAAATACACACTCGAAAAGACTCGAACGCTATAATTTATCTCAAGAGGTGTCTATTTTGATTGAAAACATGATATTGATCAGGACATGTTAGTCTATTGACCCACATGATCTTGATATGTTAGCCAAGTTTTGAAGGCTAGGCCTCATAAACACGAATTTTCTACTTAGAGCAGTTTAGAGTGTACATTCAAATAATACACACTCGAAAAGACTCGAACGCTATGATTTAGCTCAATCGGTGTCTATTTTTATTGGAAACATGCTAATGATCAGGACATGTTGGTCTATGACCCAGATGATCTTGATATTTTAGCTAAATTTTGAAGTCTAGGCCTCATAAACAAGATTTGTCTAATTAGAGAAGTTTCGAGTGTACATTCGAAAAATACACACTCGAAAAGACTCGAACGCTATAATTTAGCTCAAGAGGTGTCTCTTTTGATGGAAAACATGCTAATTATCAGGACATGTTGGTCTATAGACCCACATGATCTTGATATTTTAGCCAAGTTTTGAAGCCTAGGCCTCATAAACACGAATTTCCTACTTAGAGCAGTTTCGAGTGTACATTCGAATAATACACACTCGAAAAGACTCGAACGCTATAATTTAGCTCAACAGGTTTCTATTTTTATTGAAAATATGCTAATGATCAGGACATGTTGGTCTATAGACCCAGATGATCTTGATATTTTATCCAAGTTTTGAAGCCTAGGCCTCATAAACACGAATTTTCTACTTAGAGCAGTTTCGAGTGTACATTCGAATAATACACACTCGAAAAGACTCGAACGCTATAATTTAGCTCAACAGGTTTCTATTTTTATTGGAAACATGCTAATGATCAGGATATGTTGGTCTATAGACCCAGATGATCTTGATATTTTAGCAAAATTTTGAAATCTAGGCCTCATAAACAAGATTTGTCTACTTAGAGCAGTTTTGAGTGTACATTCGAAAAATACACACTCGAAAAGACTAGAACGCTATAATTTAACTCAAGAGGTGTCTATTTTGATTGAAAACATGCTATTGATCAGGACATGTTGGTCTATAGACCCACATGATCTTGATATGTTAGCCATGTTTTGAGGTTAGGCCTCATAAACACGAATTTTCTACTTAGAGCAGTTTCGAGTGTACATTCAAATAATACACACTCGAAAAGACTCGAACGCTATAATTTAGCTCAACCGGTGTTTATTTTTATTGGAAACATGGTAATGATCAGGACATGTTGGTCTATAGACCCAGATGATCTTGATATTTTAGATATATTTTGAAGTCTAGGCCTCATAAACAAGATTTGTCTACTTAGAGCAGTTTTGAGTGTACACTCGAAAAGACTCGAACGCTATAATTTAGCTCAACCGGTGTTTATCTTGATTGAAAACATGCTAATTATCAGGACATATTGGTCTATAAACCCACATGATCTTGATATTTTAGCCAAGTTTTGAAGCCTAGGCCTCATAAACACGAAAAATACACAATCGAAAAGACTCGAACGCTACAATTTAGCTCAAGAGGTGTCTATTTTGATTGAAAACATGCTAATTATCAGGACATGTTGGTCAATAGACCCACATGATCTTGATATTTTATCTAAATTTTGAAGTCTAGGCCACATAAACAAGATTTTTCTACTTAGAGCAGTTTCGAGTGTACATTCGAAAAATACACACTCGAAAAGACTCGAACGCTATAATTTAGCTCAAGAGGTGTCTATTTTGATTGAAAACATGCTAATTATCAGGACATGTTGGTCTATAGACCCACATGATCTTGATATGTTAGCCAAGTTTTGAAGGCTAGGCCTCATAAACACGAATTTTCTACTTAGAGAAGTTTCGAGTGTACATTCATATAATACACACTCGAAAAGACTCGAACGCTATAATTTAGCTCAACCGGTGTCTATTTTTATTGGAAACATGCTAATGATCAGGACATGTTGGTCTATAGACCCAGATGATCTTGATATTTTAGCTAAATTTTGAAGTCTAGGCCTAATAAACAAGATTTGTCTTCTTAGAGCAGTTTCGAGTGTACATTCGAAAAATACACACTCGAAAAGACTTGAACGTTATAATTTATCTCAAGAGATGTATATTTTGATTGAAAACATGCTAATTATCAGGACATGTTGGTCTATAGACCCACATGATCTTGATATTTTAGCCAAGTTTTGAATCCTAGGCCACATACACACGAATTTTCTACTTAGAGCAGTTTCGAGTGTATATTCGAAAAATACACACTCGAAAAGACCCGAACGCTATAATTTACCTCAAGAGGTGTTTATTTTGATTGGAAACATGCTAATGATCAGGACATGTTGGTCTATAGACCCACATGATCTTGATATTTTAGCCAAATTTTGAAGTCTAGGCCACATAAACAAGATTTTTCTACTTAGAGCAGTTTCGAGTGTACATTCGAAAAATACACACTCGAAAAGACTCGAACGCTATAATTTAGCTCAAGAGGTGTCTATTTTGATTGAAAACATGCTAATTATCAGGACATGTTGGTCTATAGACCCAGATGATCTTGATATTTTAGCCAAATTTTGAAGTCTAGGCCACATAAACAAGATTTTTCTACTTAGAGCAGTTTCGAGTGTACATTCGAAAAATACACAATCGAAAAGACTCGAACGCTATAATTTAGATCAACAGGTTTCTATTTTATTGGAAACATGCTAATGATCAGGACATGTTGGTCTATAGACCCCGATGATCTTGATATTTTAGCAAAATTTTTAAATCTAGGCCTCATAAACAAGATTTGTCTACTTAGAGCAGTTTCGAGTGTACATTCGAAAAGTACACACTCGAAAAGACTCGAACGCTATAATTTAGCTCAAGAGGTGTCTATTTTGATTGAAAACATGCTAATTATCAGGACATGTTGGTCTATAGACCCAGATGATCTTGATATTTTAGCCAAATTTTGAAGTCTAGGCCACATAAACAAGATTTTTCTACTTAGAGCAGTTTCGAGTGTACATTCGAAAAATACACAATCGAAAAGACTCGAACGCTATAATTTAGATCAACAGGTTTCTATTTTATTGGAAACATGCTAATGATCAGGAAATGTTGGTCTATAGACCCAGATGATCTTGATATTTTAGCAAAATTTTGAAATCTAGGCCACATAAACAAGATTTTTCTACTTAGAGCAGTTTCGAGTGTACATTCGAAAAATACACACTCGAAAAGACTCGAACGCTATAATTTAGCTCAAGAGGTGTCTATTTTGATTGAAAACATGCTAATTATCAGGACATGTTGGTCTATAGACCCACATGATCTTGATATTTTAGCCAAATTTTGAAGTCTAGGCCACATAAACAAGATTTTTCTACTTAGAGCAGTTTCGAGTGTACATTCGAAAAATACACACTCGAAAAGACTCGAACGCTATAATTTAGCTCAAGAGGTGTCTATTTTGATTGAAAACATGCTAATTATCAGGACATGTTGGTCTATAGACCCACATGATCTTGATATTTTATCCAAGTTTTGAAGCCTAGGCCTCATAAACACGAATTTTTTACTTAGAGCAGTTTCGAGTGTACATTCGAATAATACACACTTGAAAAGACTCGAATACTATAATTTAGATCAACAAGTTTCTATTTTTATTGGAAACATGCTAATGATCAGGACATGTTGGTCTATAGGCCCAGACGATCTTGATATTTTAGCAAAATTTTGAAATCTAGGCCTCATAAACAAGATTTGTCTACTTAGAGCAGTTTAGAGTGTACATTCGAAAAGTACACACTCGAAAAGACTCGAAAGCTATAATTTAGCTCAAGAGGTTCTAGTTTGATTGAAAACATGCTATTGATCAGGACATGTTATTCTATAGACCCACATGATCTTGATATTTTAGCCAAATTTTGAAGTCTAGGCCACATAAACAAGATTTTTCTACTTAGAGCAGTTTCGAGTGTACATTCGAAAAATACACACTCGAAAATACTCGAACGCTATAATTTAGCTCGAGAGGTGTCTCTTTTGATTGAAAACATGCTAATGATCAGGACATGTTGGTCTATAGACCCACATGATCTTGATATTTTAGCCAAATTTTTAAGTCTAGGCCACATAAACAAGATTTTTCTACTTAGAGCAGTTTCGAGTGTACATTCGAAAAATACACACTCGAAAAGACTCGAACGCTATAATTTAGCTCAAGAGGTGTCTATTTTGATTGAAAACATGCTAATTATCAGGACATGTTGGTCTATAGACCCACATGATCTTAATATTTTAGCCAAGTTTTGAAGCCTAGGCCTCATAAACACAAATTTTCTACTTAGAGCAGTTTCGAGTGTACATTCGAAAAATACACACTCGAAAAGACTCGAACACTATAATTTAGCTCAAGAGGTGTCTATTTTGATTGAAAACATGCTAATTATCAGGACATGTTGGTCTATAGACCCACATGATCTTGATATTTTAGCCAAATTTTGAAGTCTAGGCCACATAAACAAGATTTTTCTACTTAGAGCAGTTTCGAGTGTACATTCGAAAAATACACACTCGAAAAGACTCGAACGCTATAATTTAGCTCAAGAGGTGTCTATTTTGATTGAAAACATGCTAATTATCAGGACATGTTGGTCTATAGACCCACATGATCTTGATATTTTATCCAAATTTTGAAGTCTAGGCCACATAAACAAGATTTTTCTACTTAGAGCAGTTTCGAGTGTACATTCGAAAAATACACAATCGAAAATACTCGAACGCTATAATTTAGCTCAAGAGGTGTCTATTTTGATTGAAAACATGCTAATTATCAGGCATGTTGGTCTATAGACCCACATGATCTTGATATTTTATCCAAATTTTGAAGTCTAGGCCACATAAACAAGATTTTTCTACTTAGAGCAGTTTCGAGTGTACATTCGAAAAATACACACTCGAAAAGACTCGAACGCTATAATTTAGCTCAAGAGGTGTCTATTTTGATTGAAAACATGCTAATTATCAGGACATGTTGGTCTATAGACCCAGATGATCTTGATATTTTAGCCAAATTTTGAAGTCTAGGCCACATAAACAAGATTTTTCTACTTAGAGCAGTTTCGAGTGTACATTCGAAAAACACACACTCGAAAAGACTCGAACGCTATAATTTAGATCAACAGGTTTCTATTTTATTGGAAACATGCTAATTATCAGGACATGTTGGTCTATAGACCCACATGATCTTGATATTTTAGCCAAATTTTGAAGTCTAGGCCACATAAACAAGATTTTTCTACTTAGAGCAGTTTCGAGTGTACATTCGAAAAATACACACTCGAAAAGACTCGAACGCTATTAATTAGCTCAAGAGGTGTCTATTTTGATTGAAAACATGCTAATGATCAGGACATGTTGGTCTATAGACCCACATGATCTTGATATTTTAGCCAAATTTTGAAGTCTAGGCCACATAAACAAGATTTTTCTACTTAGAGCAGTTTCGAGTGTACATTCGAAAAATACACACTCGAAAAGACTCGAACGCTATAATTTAGCTCAATAGATGTCTATTTTGATTGAAAACATGCTAATTATCAGGACATGTTGGTCTATAGACCCACATGATCTTGATATTTTAGCCAAATTTTGAAGTCTAGGCCACATAAACAAGATTTTTCTACTTAGAGCAGTTTCGAGTGTACATTCGAAAAATACACACTCGAAAAGACTCGAACGCTATAATTAAGCTCAAGAGGTGTCTATTTTGATTGAAAACATGTTATTTATCAGGACATGTTGGTCTATAGACCCACGTGATCTTGATATTTTAGCCAAATTTTGAAGTCTAGGCCACATAAACAAGATTTTTCTACTTAGAGAAGTTTCAAGTGTACATTCAAAAAATACACACTCGAAAAGACTCGAACGCTATAATTTAGCTCCAGAGATGTCTATTTTGACTGAAAACATGCTAATTATCAGGACATGTTGGTCTATATACCCACATGATCTTGATATTTTAGCCAAATTTTGAAGTCTAGGCCACATAAACAAGATTTTTCTACTTAGAGCAGTTTCAAGTGTACATTCAAAAAATACACACTCGAAAAGACTCGAACGCTATAATTTTGCTCAAGAGGTGTCTATATTGATTGGAAACATGCTAATGATCAGGACATGTTGGTCTATAGACCCACATGATCTTGATATTTTAGCCAAATTTTGAAGTCTAGGCCACATAAACAAGATTTTTCTACTTAGAGCAGTTTCGAGTGTACATTCGAAAAATACACACTCGAAAAGACTAGAACGCTATAATTTAGCTCAAGAGGTGTCTATTTTGATTGAAAACATGCTAATTATCAGGACATGTTGGTCTATAGACCCACATGATCTTGATATTTTAGCCAATTTTTGAAGCCTAGGCCTCATACACACGAATTTTCTACTTAGAGCAGTTTCGAGTGTATATTCGAAAAATACACACTCGAAAAGACTCGAACGCTATAATTTAGCTCAAGAGGTGTCTATATTGATTGGAAACATGCTAATGATCAGGACATGTTGGTCTATAGACCCACATGATCTTGATATTTTAGCCAAATTTTGAAGTCTAGGCCACATAAACAAGATTTTTCTACTTAGAGCAGTTTCGAGTGTACATTCGAAAAATACACACTCGAAAAGACTCGAACGCTATAATTTAGCTCCAGAGATGTCTATTTTGATTGAAAACATGCTAATTATCAGGACATGTTGGTCTATAGCCCCACATGATCTTGATATTTTTGCCAAGTTTTGAAGCCTAGGCCTCATAAACACAAATTTTCTACTAAGAGCAGTTTCGAGTGTACATTCGAAAAATACACACTCGAAAAGACTAGAACGCTATAATTTAGCTCAAGAGGTGTCTATTTTGATTGGAAACATGCTAATGATCAGGACATGTTGGTCTATAGACCCACAAGATCTTGATATTTTAGCCAAATTTTGAAGTCTAGGCCACATAAACAAGATTGTTCTACTTAGAGCAGTTTCGAGTGTACATTCGAAAAATACACACTCGAAAAGACTAGAACACTATAATTTAGCTCAAGAGGTGTCTATTTTGATTGGAAACATGCTAATGATCAGGACATGTTGGTCTATAGACCCACATGATCTTGATATTTTAGCCAAATTTTGAAGTCTAGGCCACATAAACAAGATTTTTCTACTTAGAGCAGTTTCGAGTGTACATTCGAAAAATACACACTCGAAAAGACTCGAACGATAAAATTTAGCTCCAGAGGTGTCTATTTTGATTGAAAACATGCTAATTATCAGGACATGTTGGTCTATAGACCCACATGATCTTGATATTTTAGCCAAGTTTTGAAGCCTAGGCCTCATAAACACAAATTTTCTACTTAGAGCAGTTTCGAGTGTACATTCGAATAAAACACACTCGAAAAGACTAGAACGCTATAATTTAGCTCAAGAGGTGTCTATTTTGATTGGAAACATGCTAATGATCAGGACATGTTGGTCTATAGACCCACAAGATCTTGATATTTTAGCCAAATTTTGAAGTCTAGGCCACATAAACAAGATTTTTCTACTTAGAGCAGTTTCGAGTGTACATTCGAAAAATACACACTAGAAAAGACTCGAACGCTATAATTTAGCTCAAGAGGTGTCTATTTTGATTGAAAACATGCTAATTATCAGGACATGTTGGTCTATATACCCACATGATCTTGATATTTTAGCCAAGTTTTGAAGCCTAGGCCTCATAAACACGAATTTTCTACTTAGAGCAGTTTCGAGTGTACATTCGAATAATACACACTCGAAAAGACTCGAACGCTATAATTTAGCTCAACAGGTTTCTATTTTTATTGGAAACATGCTAATGATCAGGATATGTTGGTCTATAAACCCAGATGATCTTGATATTTTAGCAAAATTTTGAAATCTAGGCCTCCTAAACAAGATTTGTCTACTTGGAGCAGTTTCGAGTGTACATTTTAAAAATACACACTCGAAAAGACTCGAACGCTATAATTTAGCTCAAGAGGTGTCTATTTTGACTGAAAACATGCTATTGATCAGGACATGTTGGTCTATAGACCCACATGATCTTGATATTTTAGCCAAGTTTTGAAGGCTAGGCCTCATAAACACGAATTTTCTACTTAGAGCAGTTTCGAGTGTACATTCGAATAATACACACTCGAAAAGACTCGAACGCTATAATTTAGCTCAACAGGTTTCTATTTTTATTGGAAACATGCTAATGATCAGGACATGTTGGTCTATAGACCCAGATGATCTTGATATTTTAGAAAAAATTTGAAATCTAGGCCTCATAAACAAGATTTGTCTACTTAGAGTAGTTTCGAGTGTACATTCGAAAAATACACACTCGAAAAGACTCGAACGCAATAATTTAGCTCAAGAGGTGACTATTTTGATTGAAAACATGCTAATTATCAGGACATGTTGGTCTATAGACCCACATGATCTTGATATTTTAGCCAAGTTTTGAAGGCTAGGCCTCATAAACACGAATTTTCTACTTAGAGCAGTTTCGAGTGTACATTCGAATAATACACACTCGAAAAGACTCGAACGCTATAATTTAGCTCAACAGGTTTCTATTTTTATTGGAAACATGCTAATGATCAGGACATGTTGGTCTATAGACCCAGATAATCTTGATATTTTAGCAAAATTTTGAAATCTAGGCCTCATAAACAAGATTTGTCTACTTAGAGCAGTTTCGAGTGTACATTCGAAAAATACACACTCGAAAAGACTCGAACGCTATAATATAGCTTAAGAGGTGTCTATTTTGATTTGAAACATGCTAAAGATTAGGACATTTTGGTCTATAGACCCACATGATCTTGATATGTTAGCCTAGTTTTGAAGGCTAGGCCTCATAAATACGAATTTTCTACTTAGAGCAGTTTCGAGTATACATTCGAATAATACATACTCGAAAAGACTCGAACGCTATAAATTAGCTCAAGAGGTGTCTATTTTGATTGAAAACATGCTATTGATCAGGACATGTTGGTCTATAGACCCACATGATCTTGATATTTTATCCAAGTTTTGAAGCCTAGGACTCATAAACGCGAATTTTCTACTTAGAGCTGTTTCGAGTGTACATTCGAATAATACACACTCGAAAAGACTCGAACGCTATAATTTAGCTCAATAGGTTTCTATTTTTATTGGAAACATGCTAATGATCAGGACGTGTTGGTATATTGACCCACATGATCTTAATATGTTAGCCAAATTTTGAAGTCTAGGCCTCATAAACAAGATTTGTCTACTTAGAGCAGTTTGGAGTGTATATTCGAAAAATACACACTCGAAAAGACTCGAACGCTATAATTTAGCTCAAGAGGTGTCTATTTTGATTGAAAACATGCTAATTATCAGGACATGTTGGTCTATAGACCCACATGATCTTGATATTTTAGCCAAGTTTTAAAGCCTAGGCCTCATAAACACGAATTTCCTACTTAGAGCAGTTTCGAGTGTACATTCGAATAATACACACTCGAAAAGACTCGAACGCTATAATTTAGCTCAACAGTTTTCTATTTTTATTGAAAATATGCTAATGATCAGGACATGTTGGTCTATAGACCCAGATGACCTTGATATTTTATCCAAGTTTTGAAGCCTAGGCCTCATAAACACGAATTTTCTACTTAGAGTAGTTTCGAGTGTACATTCGAATAATACACACTCGAAAAGACTCGAACGCTATAATTTAGCTCAACAGGTTTCTATTTTTATTGGAAACATGCTAATGATCAGGACATGTTGGTCTATAGACCCAGATGACCTTGATATTTTAGCAAAATTTTGAAATCTAGGCCTCATAAACAAGATTTGTCTACTTAGAGCAGTTTCGAGTGTACATTCGAAAAATACACACTCGAAAAGACTCGAACGCTATAATTTAACTCAAGAGGTGTCTATTTTTATTGAAAACATGCTATTGATCAGGACATGTTGGTCTATAGACCCACATGATCTTGATATGTTAGCCAAGTTTTGAGGTTAGGCCTCATAAACACGAATTTTCTACTTAGAGCAGTTTCGAGTGTACATTCAAATAATACACACTCGAAAAGACTCGAACGCTATAATATAGCTCAACCGGTGTTTATTTTTATTGGAAACATGCTAATGATCAGGACATGTTGGTCTATAGACCCAGATGATCTTGATATTTTAGATATATTTTGAAGTCTAGGCCTCATAAACAAGATTTGTCTACTTAGAGCAGTTTTGAGTGTACACTCGAAAAGACTCGAACGCTATAATTTAGCTCAACCGGTGTTTATTTTGATTGAAAACATGCTAATTATCAGGACATGTTGGTCTATAAACCCACATGATCTTGATATTTTAGCCAAGTTTTGAAGCCTAGGCCTCATAAACACGAATTTCCTACTTAGAGCAGTTTCGAGTGTACATTCGAAAAATACACAATCGAAAAGACTCGAACGCTACAATTTAGCTCAAGAGGTGTCTATTTTGATTGAAAACATGCTAATTATCAAGACATGTTGGTCTATAGACCCAGATGATCTTGATATTTTAGCCAAGTTTTAAAGGATAGGCCTCATAAACAAGATTTTTCTACTTAGAGAAGTTTCGAGTGTACATTCGTAAAATACACACTCGAAAAGACTCGAACGTTATAATTTAGCTCAAGAGGTGTCTATTTTGATTGAAAACATGATAATTATCAGGACATGTTGGTCTATAGACCCACATGATCTTGATATTTGAGCCAAGTTTTGAAGCCTAGGCCTCATAAACACGAATTTTCTACTTAGAGCAATTTCGAGTGTACATTCGAATAGTACACACTCGAAAAGACTCGAACGCTATAATTTAGCTCAACCGGTGTCCATTTTTATTGAAAACATGCTAATAATCAGGACATGTTGGTCTATAGACCCAGATGATCTTGATATTTTAGCTAAATTTTGAAGTCTAGGCCTCATAAACAAGATTTGTCTACTTAGAAAAGTTTCGAGTGTACATTCGAAAAATACACACTCGAAAAGACTCGAATGTTATAATTTAGATCAAGAGGTTTCTATTTTGATTGGAAACATGCTAATTATCAGAACATGTTGGTCTATAAACCCACATGATCTTGATATTTTAGCCAAGTTTTGAATCCTAGGCCTCATAAACACGAAGTTTCTACTTAGAGCAGTTTCGAGTGTACATTCGAAGAATACACACTCGAAAAGACTTGAACGCTATAATTTAGCTCAACAGGTTTCTATTTTTATTGGAAACATGCTAATGATCAGGACATGTTGGTCTATAGACCCAGATAATCTTGATATTTTAGCAAAATTTTGAAATCTAGGCCTCATAAACAAGATTTGTCTACTTAGAGCAGTTTCGAGTGTACATTCGAAAAATACACACTCGAAAAGACTCGAACGCTATAATATAGCTTAAGAGGTGTCTATTTTGATTTGAAACATGCTAAAGATTAGGACATTTTGGTCTATAGACCCACATGATCTTGATATGTTAGCCTAGTTTTGAAGGCTAGGCCTCATAAATACGAATTTTCTACTTAGAGCAGTTTCGAGTATACATTCGAATAATACATACTCGAAAAGACTCGAACGCTATAAATTAGCTCAAGAGGTGTCTATTTTGATTGAAAACATGCTATTGATCAGGACATGTTGGTATATAGACCCACATGATCTTGATATTTTATCCAAGTTTTGAAGCCTAGGACTCATAAACGCGAATTTTCTACTTAGAGCTGTTTCGAGTGTACATTCGAATAATACACACTCGAAAAGACTCGAACGCTATAATTTAGCTCAATAGGTTTCTATTTTTATTGGAAACATGCTAATGATCAGGACGTGTTGGTATATTGACCCACATGATCTTAATATGTTAGCCAAATTTTGAAGTCTAGGCCTCATAAACAAGATTTGTCTACTTAGAGCAGTTTGGAGTGTATATTCGAAAAATACACACTCGAAAAGACTCGAACGCTATAATTTAGCTCAAGAGGTGTCTATTTTGATTGAAAACATGCTAATTATCAGGACATGTTGGTCTATAGACCCACATGATCTTGATATTTTAGCCAAGTTTTAAAGCCTAGGCCTCATAAACACGAATTTCCTACTTAGAGCAGTTTCGAGTGTACATTCGAATAATACACACTCGAAAAGACTCGAACGCTATAATTTAGCTCAACAGGTTTCTATTTTTATTGAAAATATGCTAATGATCAGGACATGTTGGTGTATAGACCCAGATGACCTTGATATTTTATCCAAGTTTTGAAGCCTAGGCCTCATAAACACGAATTTTCTACTTAGAGTAGTTTCGAGTGTACATTCGAATAATACACACTCGAAAAGACTCGAACGCTATAATTTAGCTCAACAGGTTTCTATTTTTATTGGAAACATGCTAATGATCAGGACATGTTGGTCTATAGACCCAGATGACCTTGATATTTTAGCAAAATTTTGAAATCTAGGCCTCATAAACAAGATTTGTCTACTTAGAGCAGTTTCGAGTGTACATTCGAAAAATACACACTCGAAAAGACTCGAACGCTATAATTTAACTCAAGAGGTGTCTATTTTTATTGAAAACATGCTATTGATCAGGACATGTTGGTCTATAGACCCACATGATCTTGATATGTTAGCCAAGTTTTGAGGTTAGGCCTCATAAACACGAATTTTCTACTTAGAGCAGTTTCGAGTGTACATTCAAATAATACACACTCGAAAAGACTCGAACGCTATAATATAGCTCAACCGGTGTTTATTTTTATTGGAAACATGCTAATGATCAGGACATGTTGGTCTATAGACCCTGATGATCTTGATATTTTAGATATATTTTGAAGTCTAGGCCTCATAAACAAGATTTGTCTACTTAGAGCAGTTTTGAGTGTACACTCGAAAAGACTCGAACGCTATAATTTAGCTCAACCGGTGTTTATTTTGATTGAAAACATGCTAATTATCAGGACATGTTGGTCTATAAACCCACATGATCTTGATATTTTAGCCAAGTTTTGAAGCCTAGGCCTCATAAACACGAATTTCCTACTTAGAGCAGTTTCGAGTGTACATTCGAAAAATACACAATCGAAAAGACTCGAACGCTACAATTTAGCTCAAGAGGTGTCTATTTTGATTGAAAACATGCTAATTATCAGGACATGTTGGTCTATAAACCCACATGATCTTGATATTTTATCCAAGTTTTGAAGCCTAGGCCTCATAAACACGGATTTTCTACTTAGAGCAGTTTCGAGTGTACATTCGAAAAATACACAATCGAAAGGACTCGAACGCTACAATTTAGCTCAAGAGGTGTCTATTTTGATTGAAAACATGCTAATTATCAGGACATGTTGGTCAATAGACCCACATGATCTTGATATTTTATCCAAGTTTTGAAGACTAGGCCTCATAAACACGGATTTTCTACTTAGAGCAGTTTCGAGTGTACATTCGAAAAATACACACTCGAAAAGACTCGAACATTATAATTTATCTCAAGAGATGTCTATTTTGATTTAAAACATGTTAATTATCAGGACATGTTGGTCTATAGACCCACATGATCTTGATATTTTAGCCAAGTTTTGAAGTCTAGGCCTCATAAACAAGATTTGTCTACTTAGAGCAGTTTCGAGTGTACATTGGAATAATACACACTCGAAAAGACTCGAACGCTATAATTTAGCTCAATCGGTGTCTATTTTTATTGGAAACATGCTAATGATCAGGACATGTTGGTCTATGACCCAGATGATCTTGATATTATAGCTAAATTTTGAAGTCTAGGCCTCATAAACAAGATTTGTCTACTTAGAGAAGTTTCGAGTGTACATTCGAAAAATACACACTCGAAAAGACTCGAACGCTATAATTTAGCTCAAGAGGTGTCTCTTTTGATGGAAAACATGCTAATTATCAGGACATGTTGGTCTATAGACCCACATGATCTTGATATTTTAGCCAAGTTTTGAAGCCTAGGCCTCATAAACACGAATTTCCTACTTAGAGCAGTTTCGAGTGTACATTCGAATAATACACACTCGAAAAGACTCGAACGCTATAATTTAGCTCAACAGGTTTCTATTTTTATTGAAAATATGCTAATGATCAGGACATGTTGGTCTATAGACCCAGATGACCTTGATATTTTATCCAAGTTTTGAAGCCCAGGCCTCATAAACACGAATTTTCTACTTAGAGCAGTTTCGAGTGTACATTCGAATAATACACACTCGAAAAGACTCGAACGCTATAATTTAGCTCAACAGGTTTCTATTTTTATTGGAAACATGCTAATGATCAGGACATGTTGGTCTATAGACCCAGATGATCTTGATATTTTAGCAAAATTTTGAAATCTAGGCCTCATAAACAAGATTTGTCTACTTAGAGCAGTTTCGAGTGTACATTCGAAAAATACACACTCGAAAATACTCGAACGCTATAATTTAACTCAAGAGGTGTCTATTTTTATTGAAAACATGCTATTGATCAGGACATGTTGGTCTATAGACCCACATGATCTTGATATGTTAGCCAAGTTTTGAGGTTAGGCCTCATAAACACGAATTTTCTACTTAGAGCAGTTTCGAGTGTACATTCAAATAATACACACTCGAAAAGACTCGAACGCTATAATTTAGCTCAACCGGTGTTTATTTTTATTGGAAACATGCTAATGATCAGGACATGTTGGTCTATAGACCCAGATGATCTTGATATTTTAGATATATTTTGAAGTCTAGGCCTCATAAACAAGATTTGTCTACTTAGAGCAGTTTTGAGTGTACACTCGAAAAGACTCGAACGCTATAATTTAGCTCAACCGGTGTTTATTTTGATTGAAAACATGCTAATTATCAGGACATGTTGGTCTATAAACCCACATGATCTTGATATTTTAGCCAAGTTTTGAAGCCTAGGCCTCATAAACACGAATTTCCTACTTAGAGCAGTTTCGAGTGTACATTCGAAAAATACACAATCGAAAAGACTCGAACGCTACAATTTAGCTCAAGAGGTGTCTATTTTGATTGAAAACATGCTAATTATCAGGACATGTTGGTCAATAGACCCACATGATCTTGATATTTTATCCAAGTTTTGAAGACTAGGCCTCATAAACACGGATTTTCTACTTAGAGCAGTTTCGAGTGTACATTCGAAAAATACACACTCGAAAAGACTCGAACATTATAATTTATCTCAAGAGATGTCTATTTTGATTTAAAACATGTTAATTATCAGGACATGTTGGTCTATAGACCCACATGATCTTGATATTTTAGCCAAGTTTTGAAGTCTAGGCCTCATAAACAAGATTTGTCTACTTAGAGCAGTTTCGAGTGTACATTGGAATAATACACACTCGAAAAGACTCGAACGCTATAATTTAGATCAACAGGTTTCTATTTTTATTGGAAACATGCTAATGATCAGGACATGTTGGTCTATAGATCCAGATGATCTTGATATTTTAGCAAAATTTTGAAATCTAGGCCTCATAAACAAGATTTGTCTACTTAGAGCAGTTTCGAGTGTACATTCGAAAAATACACACTCGAAAAGACTCGAACGCTATAATTTAGCTCAAGAGGTGTCTATTTTGATTGAAAACATGCTATTGATCAGGACATGTTGGTCTATAGACCCACATGATCTTGATATTTTATCTAAATTTTGAAGTCTAGGCCACATAAACAAGATTTTTCTACTTAGAGCAGTTTCGAGTGTACATTCGAAAAATACACACTCGAAAAGACTCGAACGCTATAATTTAGCTCAAGAGGTGTCTATTTTGATTGAAAACATGCTAATTATAAGGACATGTTAGTCTATAGACCCACATGATCTTGATATGTTAGCCAAGTTTTGAAGGCTAGGCCTCATAAACACGAATTTTCTACTTAGAGCAGTTTCGAGTGTACATTCGAAAAATACACACTCGAAAAGACTAGAACGCTATAATTTAGCTCAAGAGGTGTCTATTTTGATTGAAAACATGCTAATTATCAGGACATGTTGGTCTATATACCCATATGATCTTGATATTTTAGCAAAATTTTGAAGAATAGGCCTCATAAACAAGATTTGTCTACTTAGAGAAGTTTCGAGTGTACATTCGAAAAATACACACTCGAAAAGACTCGAACGCTATAATTTAGCTCAAGAGGTGTCTATTTTGATTGAAAACATGCTAATTATCAGGACATGTTGGTATATAGACCCACATGATCTTGATATTTTATCCAAGTTTTGAAGCCTAGGCCTCATTAACACGGATTTTCTACTTAGAGCAGTTTCGAGTGTACATTCGAATAATACACACTCGAAAAGACTCGAACGCTATAATTTAGCTCAAGAGATGTCTATTTTGATTGGAAACATGCTAATGATCAGGACATGTTGGTCTATAGACCCACATGATCTTGATATTTTAGCCAAATTTTGAAGTCTAGGCCACATAAACAAGATTTTTCTACTTAGAGCAGTTTCGAGTGTACATTCGAAAAATACACACTCGAAAAGACTCGAACGCTATAATTTAGCTCAAGAGGTGTCTATTTTGATTGAAAACATGCTATTGATCATGACATGTTGGTCAATAGACCCACATGATCTTGATATTTTAGCCAAATTTTGAAGTCTAGGCCACATAAACAAGATTTTTCTACTTAGAGCAGTTTCGAGTGTACATTCGAAAAATACACACTCGAAAAGACTCGAACGCTATAATTTAGCTCAAGAGGTGTCTATTTTGATTGAAAACATGCTAATTATCAGGTCATGTTGGTCTATAGACCCAGATGATCTTGATTTTTTAGCCAAATTTTGAAGTCTAGGCCACATAAACAAGATTTTTCTACTTAGAGCAGTTTCGAGTGTACATTCGAAAAATACACACTCGAAAAGACTCGAACGCTATAATTTAGCTCAAGAGGTATCTATTTTGATTGAAAACATGCTAATTATCAGGACATGTTGGTCTATAGACCCACATGATCTTGATATTTTAGCCAAATTTTGAAGTCTAGGCCACATAAACAAGATTTTTCTACTTAGAGCAGTTTCGAGTGTACATTCGAAAAATACACACTCGAAAAGACTCGAACGCTATAATTTAGCTCAAGAGGTGTCTATTTTGATTGAAAACATGCTAATTATCAGGACATGTTGGTCTATAGACCCACATGATCTTTATAATTTATCCAAGTTTTGAAGTCTAGGCCTCATAAACACGAATTTTCTACTTAGAGCAGTTTCGAGTGTACATTCGAATAATACACACTCGAAAAGACTCGAACGCTATAATTTAGCTCAACAGGTTTCTATTTTTATTGGAAACATGCTAATGATCAGGACATGTTGGTCTATAGACCCAGATAATCTTGATATTTTAGCAAAATTTTGAAATCTAGGCCTCATAAACAAGATTTGTCTACTTAGAGCAGTTTCGAGTGTACATTCGAAAAATACACACTCGAAAAGACTCGAACGCTATAATATAGCTTAAGAGGTGTCTATTTTGATTTGAAACATGCTAAAGATTAGGACATTTTGGTCTATAGACCCACATGATCTTGATATGTTAGCCTAGTTTTGAAGGCTAGGCCTCATAAATACGAATTTTCTACTTAGAGCAGTTTCGAGTATACATTCGAATAATACATACTCGAAAAGACTCGAACGCTATAAATTAGCTCAAGAGGTGTCTATTTTGATTGAAAACATGCTATTGATCAGGACATGTTGGTCTATAGACCCACATGATCTTGATATTTTATCCAAGTTTTGAAGCCTAGGACTCATAAACGCGAATTTTCTACTTAGAGCTGTTTCGAGTGTACATTCGAATAATACACACTCGAAAAGACTCGAACGCTATAATTTAGCTCAATAGGTTTCTATTTTTATTGGAAACATGCTAATGATCAGGACGTGTTGGTATATTGACCCACATGATCTTAATATGTTAGCCAAATTTTGAAGTCTAGGCCTCATAAACAAGATTTGTCTACTTAGAGCAGTTTGGAGTGTATATTCGAAAAATACACACTCGAAAAGACTCGAACGCTATAATTTAGCTCAAGAGGTGTCTATTTTGATTGAAAACATGCTAATTATCAGGACATGTTGGTCTATAGACCCACATGATCTTGATATTTTAGCCAAGTTTTAAAGCCTAGGCCTCATAAACACGAATTTCCTACTTAGAGCAGTTTCGAGTGTACATTCGAATAATACACACTCGAAAAGACTCGAACGCTATAATTTAGCTCAACAGGTTTCTATTTTTATTGAAAATATGCTAATGATCAGGACATGTTGGTGTATAGACCCAGATGACCTTGATATTTTATCCAAGTTTTGAAGCCTAGGCCTCATAAACACGAATTTTCTACTTAGAGTAGTTTCGAGTGTACATTCGAATAATACACACTCGAAAAGACTCGAACGCTATAATTTAGCTCAACAGGTTTCTATTTTTATTGGAAACATGCTAATGATCAGGACATGTTGGTCTATAGACCCAGATGACCTTGATATTTTAGCAAAATTTTGAAATCTAGGCCTCATAAACAAGATTTGTCTACTTAGAGCAGTTTCGAGTGTACATTCGAAAAATACACACTCGAAAAGACTCGAACGCTATAATTTAACTCAAGAGGTGTCTATTTTTATTGAAAACATGCTATTGATCAGGACATGTTGGTCTATAGACCCACATGATCTTGATATGTTAGCCAAGTTTTGAGGTTAGGCCTCATAAACACGAATTTTCTACTTAGAGCAGTTTCGAGTGTACATTCAAATAATACACACTCGAAAAGACTCGAACGCTATAATATAGCTCAACCGGTGTTTATTTTTATTGGAAACATGCTAATGATCAGGACATGTTGGTCTATAGACCCAGATGATCTTGATATTTTAGATATATTTTGAAGTCTAGGCCTCATAAACAAGATTTGTCTACTTAGAGCAGTTTTGAGTGTACACTCGAAAAGACTCGAACGCTATAATTTAGCTCAACCGGTGTTTATTTTGATTGAAAACATGCTAATTATCAGGACATGTTGGTCTATAAACCCACATGATCTTGATATTTTAGCCAAGTTTTGAAGCCTAGGCCTCATAAACACGAATTTCCTACTTAGAGCAGTTTCGAGTGTACATTCGAAAAATACACAATCGAAAAGACTCGAACGCTACAATTTAGCTCAAGAGGTGTCTATTTTGATTGAAAACATGCTAATTATCAGGACATGTTGGTCAATAGACCCACATGATCTTGATATTTTATCTAAATTTTGAAGTCTAGGCCACATAAACAAGATTTTTCTACTTAGAGCAGTTTCGAGTGTACATTCGAAAAATACACACTCGAAAAGACTCGAACGCTATAATTTAGCTCAAGAGGTGTCTATTTTGATTGAAAACATGCTAATTATCAGGACATGTTGGTCTATAGACCCACATGATCTTGATATTTTAGCCAAATTTTAAAGTCTAGGCCACATAAACAAGATTTTTCTACTTAGAGAAGTTTCGAGTGTACATTCGAAAAATACACACTCGAAAAGACTCGAACGCTATAATTTAGCTCAAGAGGTGTCTATTTTGATTGGAAACATGCTAATTATCAGGACATGTTGGTCTATAGACCCACATGATCTTGATATTTTAGCTAAATTTTGAAGTCTAGGCCACATAAACAAGATTTTTCTACTTAGAGCAGTTTCGAGTGTACATTCGAAAAATACACACTCGAAAAGACTAGAACGCTATAATTTAGCTCAAGAGGTGTCTATTTTGTTTGGAAACATGCTAATGATCAGGACATGTTGGTCTATAGACGCACATGATCTTGATATTTTAGCCAAATTTTGAAGTCTAGGCCACATAAACAAGATTTTTCTACTTAGAGCAGTTTCGAGTGTACATTCGAAAAATACACACTCGAAAAGACTCGAACGCTATAATTTAGCTCAAGAGGTGTCTATTTTGATTGAAAACATGCTATTGATCAGGACATGTTGGTCTATAGACCCACATGATCTAGATATTTTAGCCAAATTTTGAAGTCTAGGCCACATAAACAAGATGTTTCTACTTAGAGCAGTTTCAAGTGTACATTCAAAAAATACACACTCGAAAAGACTCGAACGCTATAATTTAGCTCCAGAGGTGTCTATTTTGATTGAAAACATGCTATTGATAAGGACATGTTGGTCTATAGACCCACATGATCTTGATATTTTAGCCAAATTTTGAAGTCTAGGCCACATAAACAAGATTTTTCTACTTAGAGCAGTTTCGAGTGTACATTCGAAAAATACACACTCGAAAAGACTCGAACGCTATAATTTAGCTCAAGAGGTGTCTATTTTGATTGAAAACATGCTAATTATCAGGACATGTTGGTCTATAGACCCACATGATCTTGATATTTTAGCCAAGTTTTGAAGCCTAGGCCTCATAAACACGGATTTTCTACTTAGAGCAGTTTCGAGTGTACATTCGAATAATACACACTCGAAAAGACTCGAACGTTATAATTTAGCTCAACATGTTTCTATTTTTATTGGAAACATGCTAATGATCAGGACATGTTGGTCTATAGATCCAGATGATCTTGATATTTTAGCAAAATTTTGAAATCTAGGCCTCATAAACAAGATTTGTCTACTTAGAGCAGTTTCGAGTGTACATTCGAAAAATACACACTCGAAAAGACTCGAACGCTATAATTTAGCTCAAGAGGTGTCTATTTTGATTGAAAACATGCTATTGATCAGGACATGTTGGTCTATAGACCCACATGATCTTGATATTTTATCCAAATTTTGAAGTCTAGGCCACATAAACAAGATTTTTCTACTTAGAGCAGTTTCGAGTGTACACTCGAAAAATACACACTCGAAAAGACTCGAACGTTATAATTTAGCTCAAGAGGTGTCTATTTTGATTGAAAACATGCTAATTATCAGGACATGTTGGTCTATAGTCCCACATGATCTTGATATTTTATCCAAGTTTTGAACCCTAGGCCTCATACACACGAATTTTCTACTTAGAGCAGTTTCGAGTGTATATTCGAAAAATACACACTCGAAAAGACTCGAACGCTATAATTTAGCTCAAGAGGTGTCTATTTTGATTGGAAACATGCTAATGATCAGGACATGTTGGTCTATAGACCAATATGATCTTGATATTTTAGCCAAATTTTGAAGTTTAGGCCACATAAACAAGATTTTTCTACTTAGAGCAGTTTCGAGTGTACATTCGAAAAATACACACTCGAAAAGACTCGAACGCTATAATTTAGCTCAAGAGGTGTCTATATTGATTGGAAACATGCTAATGATCAGGACATGTTGGTCTACAGACCCACATAATCTTGATATTTTAGCCAAATTTTGAAGTCTAGGCCACATAAACAAGATTTTTCTACTTAGAGCAGTTTCGAGTGTACATTCGAAAAATACACACTCGAAAAGACTCGAACGCTATAATTTAGCTCAAGAGGTGTCTATTTTGATTGAAAACATGCTAATTATAAGGACATGTTGGTCTATGGACCCACATGATCTTGATATTTTAGCCAAGTTTTGAATCCTAGTCCTCATAAACACGAATTTTCTACTTAGAGCAGTTTCGAGTGTACATTCGAATAATACACACTCTAAAAGACTCGAACGCTATAATTTATCTCAACAGGTTTCTATTTTTATTGGAAACATGCTAATGATCAGGACATGTTGGTCTATAGACCCAGATGATCTTGATATTTTAGCAAAATTTTGAAATCTAGGCCTCATAAACAAGATTTGTCTACTTAGAGCAGTTTCGAGTGTACATTCGAAAAATACACACTCGAAAAGACTCGAACGCTATAATTTAGCTCAAGAGGTGTCTATTTTGATTGAAAACATGCTATTGATCAGGACATGTTGGTCTATAGACCCACATGATCTTGATATTTTATCCAAATTTTGAAGCCTAGGCCTCATAAACACGAATTTTCTACTTAGAGCAGTTTCGAGTGTACATTCGAAAAATACACACTCGAAAAGACTAGAACGCTATAATTTAGCTCAAGAGGTGTCTATTTTGATTGGAAACATGCTAATGATCAGGACATGTTGGTCTATAGACCCACATGATCTTGATATTTTAGCCAAATTTTGAAGTCTAGGCCACATAAACAAGATTTTTCTACTTAGAGCAGTTTCGAGTGTACATTCGAAAAATACACACTCGAAAAGACTCGAACTCTATAATTTAGCTTAAGAGGTGTCTATTTTGATTGAAAACATGCTAATTATCAGGACATGTTGTTCTATAGACCCACATGATCTTGATATTTTATCCAAGTTTTGAAGCCTAGGCCTCATAAACACGGATTTTCTACTTAGAGCAGTTTCGAGTGTACATTCGAATAATACACACTCGAAAAGACTCGAACGCTATAATTTAGCTCAACAGGTTTCTATTTTTATTGGAAACATGCTAATGATCAGGACATGTTGGTCTATAGACCCAGATGATCTTGATATTTTAGCTAAATTTTGAAGTCTAGGCCTCATAAACAAGATTTGTCTACTTAGAGCAGTTTCGAGTGTACATTCGAAAAATACACACTCGAAAAGACTCGAACGTTATAATTTATCTCAAGAGATGTCTATTTTGATTGAAAACATGCTAATTATCAGGACATGTTGGTCTATATACCCACATGATCTTGATATTTTAGCCAAGTTTTGAAGCCTAGGCCTCATAAACACGAATTTTCTACTTAGAGCAGTTTCGAGTGTACATTCGAATAATACACACTCGAAAAGACTCGAACGCTATAATTTAGCTCAACAGGTTTCTATTTTTATTGGAAACATGCTAATGATCAGGATATGTTGGTCTATAAACCCAGATGATCTTGATATTTTAGCAAAATTTTGAAATCTAGGCCTCCTAAACAAGATTTGTCTACTTGGAGCAGTTTCGAGTGTACATTTTAAAAATACACACTCGAAAAGACTCGAACGCTATAATTTAGCTCAAGAGGTGTCTATTTTGACTGAAAACATGCTATTGATCAGGACATGTTGGTCTATAGACCCACATGATCTTGATATTTTAGCCAAGTTTTGAAGGCTAGGCCTCATAAACACGAATTTTCTACTTAGAGCAGTTTCGAGTGTACATTCGAATAATACACACTCGAAAAGACTCGAACGCTATAATTTAGCTCAACAGGTTTCTATTTTTATTGGAAACATGCTAATGATCAGGACATGTTGGTCTATAGACCCAGATGATCTTGATATTTTAGAAAAAATTTGAAATCTAGGCCTCATAAACAAGATTTGTCTACTTAGAGTAGTTTCGAGTGTACATTCGAAAAATACACACTCGAAAAGACTCGAACGCAATAATTTAGCTCAAGAGGTGACTATTTTGATTGAAAACATGCTAATTATCAGGACATGTTGGTCTATAGACCCACATGATCTTGATATTTTAGCCAAGTTTTGAAGGCTAGGCCTCATAAACACGAATTTTCTACTTAGAGCAGTTTCGAGTGTACATTCGAATAATACACACTCGAAAAGACTCGAACGCTATAATTTAGCTCAACAGGTTTCTATTTTTATTGGAAACATGCTAATGATCAGGACATGTTGGTCTATAGACCCATATGATCTTGATATTTTAGCAAAATTTTAAAATCTAGGCCTCATAAACAAGATTTGTCTATTTAGAGCAGTTTCGAGTGTACATTCGAAAAATACACACTCGAAAAGACTCGAACGCTATAATTTATCTCAAGAGGTGTCTATTTTGATTGAAAACATGCTATTGATCAGGACATGTTGGTCTATAGACCCACATGATCTTGATATGTTATCCAAGTTTTGAAGCCTAGGCCTCATAAACACGAATTTTCTACTTAGAGCAGTTTCGAGTGTACATTCGAATAATACACACTTGAAAAGACTCGAACGCTATAATTTAGATCAACAGGTTTCTATTTTATTGGAAACATGCTAATGATCTGGACATGTTGGTTTATAGACCCAGATGATCTTGATATTTTAGCTAAATTTTGAAGTCTAGGCCTCATAAACAAGATTTGTCTACTTAGAGAAGTTTCGAGTGTACATTCGAAAAATACACACTCGAAAAGACTCGAACCTTATAATTTAGCTCAAGAGGTGTCTATTTTGATTGAAAACATGCTAATTATCAGGACATGTTGGTCTATAGACCCACATGATCTTGATATGTTAGCCAAGTTTTGAAGGCTAGGCCTCATAAACACGAATTTTCTACTTAGAGCAGTTTCGAGTGTACATTCGAAAAATACACACTCGAAAAGACTAGAACGCTATAATTTAGCTCAAGAGGTGTCTATTTTGATTGAAAACATGCTAATTATCAGGACATGTTGGTCTATATACCCATATGATCTTGATATTTTAGCAAAATTTTGAAGAATAGGCCTCATAAACAAGATTTGTCTACTTATAGAAGTTTCGAGTGTACATTCGAAAAATACACACTCGAAAAGACTCGAACGCTATAATTTAGCTCAAGAGGTGTCTATTTTGATTGGAAACATGCTAATGATCAGGACATGTTGGTCCTAGACCCACATGATCTTGATATTTTAGCCAAATTTTGAAGTCTAGGCCTCATAAACAAGATTTTTCTACTTAGAGCAGTTTCGAGTGTACATTCGAAAAATATGCACTCGAAAAGACTCGAACGCTATAATTTAGCCCAAGAGGTGTCTATTTTGATTGAAAACATGCTAATTATCAGGACATGTTGGTCTATAGACCCACATGATCTTGATATTTTAGCCAAATTTTGAAGTCTAGGCCTCATAAACAAGATTTTTCTACTTAGAGAAGTTTCGAGTGCACATTTGAAAAATACACACTCGAAAAGATTCGAACGCTATAATTTAGCTCAAGAGGTGTGTATTTTGATTGAAAACATGCTAATTATCAAGACATGTTGGTCTATAGACCCACATGATCTTGATATTTTAGCCAAGTTTTAAAGGATAGGCCTCATAAACAAGATTTTTCTACTTAGAGAAGTTTCGAGTGTACTTTCGAAAAATACACACTCGAAAACACTCGAACGCTATAATTTTGCTCAACAAGTGTCTATTTTTATTGGAAACATGCTAATGATCAGGACATGTTGGTCTATAGACCCACATGATCTTGAAATTTTAGCCAAATTTTGAAGTCTAGGCCACATAAACAAGATTTTTCTACTTAGAGCAATTTCGAGTGTACATTCGAAAAATACACACTCGAAAAGACTCGAACGCTAAAATTTAGCTCAAGAGGTGTCTATTTTGATTGAAAACACGCTAATTATCAGGACATGTTGGTCTATAGACACACATGATCTTGATATTTTATCCAAGTTTTGAAGCCTAGGCTTCATAAACAAGATTTGTCTACTTAGAGCAGTTTTGAGTGTACATTCGATAAATACACACTCGAAAAGACTCGAACGCTATAATTTAACTCAAGAGGTGTCTATTTTTATGGAAAACATGCTAATGATCAGGACATGTTGGTATATTGACCCACATGATATTGATATTTTAGCCAAGGTTTGAAGCCTAGGCCTCATAAACACAAATTTTCTACTTAGAGCAGTTTCGAGCGTACATTCGAATAATACACACTCGAAAAGAATCGAACGTTATAATTTAGATCAAGAGGTGTCTATTTTTATTGGAAACATGCTAATGATCAGGACGTGTTGGTATATTGACCCACATGATCTTAATATGTTAGCCAAATTTTGAAGTCTAGGCCTCATAAACAAGATTTGTCTACTTAGAGCAGTTTGGAGTGTATATTCGAAAAATACACACTCGAAAAGACTCGAACGCTATAATTTAGCTCAAGAGGTGTCTATTTTGATTGAAAACATGCTAATTATCAGGACATGTTGGTATATAGACCCACATGATCTTGATATTTTAGCCAAGTTTTGAAATCTAGGCCTCATGAACAAGATTTGTCTACTAGGAGCAGTTTCGAGTGTACATTCGAAAAATACACACTCGAAAAGACACGAACGATATAATTTAACTCAAGAGGTGTCTATTTTTATTGGGAACATGCTAATGATCAGGACATGTTGGAATATTGACCCACATGATCTTAATATGTTAGCAAAATTTTGAAGTCTAGGCCTCATAAACAAGATTTGTCTATTTAGAGAAGTTTCGAGTGTACATTCGAAAAATACACACTCGAAAAGACTAGAACGCTATTATTTAATTCAATAGGTGTCTATTTTGATTGAAAACATGCTAATTATCAGGATATGTGGTCAATAGACCCACATGATCTTGATATTTTAACCAAGTTTTAAAAGCTAGGCCTCATAAACAAGATTTGTCTACTTAGAGCAGTTTCGAGTGTACATTCGAAAAGACTCGAACGCTATATTTTAATTCAAGAGGTGTCTATTTGGATTGAAAACATGCTAATGATCAGGACATGTTGGTCTGTAGACCCACATGATCTTGATAATTTAGCCAAGTTTTAAAGGCTAGGCCTCATAAACAATATTTTTCTACTTAGAGAAGTTTCGAGTGTACTTTCGAAAAATACACACTCGAAAAGACTCGAACGCTATAATTTAGCTCAAGAGGTGTCTATTATGATTGGAAACATGCTAATGATCAGGAAATGTTGGTCTATAGACCCACATCATCTTGATATGTTCGCCAAGTTTTCAAGGCTAGGCCTCATAAATACGAATTTTCTACTTAGAGCAGTTTCGAGTGTACATTCGAATAATACACACTCGAAAATACTCGAACGCTATAATTTAGCTCAAGAAGTATCAATTTTGATTGGAAACATGCTAATGATCAGGACATGTTGGTCTATAGACCCACATGATCTTGATATTTTAGCAATGTTTTGAAGCCTAGGCCTCATAAACACGAATTTTCTACTTAGAGCAGTTTCAAGTGTACATTCGAATAATACACACTCGAAAAGAATCGAACGCTATAATTTAGCTAAAGAGGTGTCTATTTTGATTGGAAACATGTTAATGATCAAGACATGCTTTCCTATAGACCCACATGATCTTGATATTTTAGCCAAATTTTTAAGTCTAAGCCTCATAAACAAGATTTTACTTAGAGCAGTTTGGAGTGTACATTCGAAAAATACACACTCGAAAAGACTCGAACGCTAAAATTTAGCTCAAGAGGTGTCTATTTTGATTGAAAACACTCTAATTATCAGGACATGTTGGTCTATAGACCCACATGATCTTGATATTTTATCCAAGTTTTGAAGCCTAGGCTTCATAAACAAGATTTGTCTACTTAGAGCAGTTTCGAGTGTACATTCGAAAAATACACACTCGAAAAGACTCGAACGCTATAATTTAACTCAAGAGGTGTCTATTTTTTATGGGAAACATGCTAATGATCAGGACATGTTGGTATATTGACCGACATGATATTGATATTTTAGCCAAGGTTTGAAGCCTAGGCCTCATAAACACGAATTTTCTACTTAGAGCAGTTTCGAGCGTACATTCGAATAATACACACTCGAAAAGAATCGAACGATATAATTTAGCTCAACAAGTGTCTATTTTTATTGGAAATATGCTAATTATCAAGACATGTTGGTCTATAGACCCACATGATCTTAATATTTTATCCAAATTTTGAAGTCTAGGCCTCATAAACAAGATTTGTCTACTTAGAGCAGTTTCGAGTGTACATTCGAAAAATACACACTCGAAAAGACTCGAAAGCTATAATTTAATTCAAGAGGTATCTATTTTGATTGAAAACATGCTAATGATCAGGACATGTTGGTCAATATACCCACATGATCTTGATATTTTAGTAAAGTTTTGAAGCCTAGGCCTCATAAACACGAATTTTCTACTTAGAGCAGTTTCAAGTGTACATTCGAATAATACACACTCGAAAAGAATCGAACGCTATAATTTAGCTCAACAGGTTTCTATTTTTATTGGAAACATGCTAATGATCAGGACATGTTGGTCTATAGACCCAGATGATCTTGATATTTTAGTAAAGTTTTGAAGCCTAGGCCTCATAAACACGAATTTTCTACTTAGAGCAGTTTCGAGCGTACATTCGAATAATACACACTCGAAAAGAATTAACGCTATAATTTAGCTCAACAGGTGTCTATTTTTTTTGGAAACATGCTAATTATGAAGACATGTTGGTCTATATACCCACATGATCTTGATATTTTAGCCAAGTTTTAAAGCCTAAGCCTCATAAACAAGATTTGTCTACTTAGATCAGTTTCGAGTGTACATTCGAAAAATACACACTCGAAAAGACTCGAACGCTATAATTTAATTCAAGAGGTGTCTATTTGGATTGAAAACATGCTAATGATCAGGACATGTTGGTCTGTAGGCTCACATGATCTTGATATTTTAGCCAAATTTTGAATTCTAGGCCTCATAAAGAAGATTTTTCTACTTAGAGCAGTTTCGAGTGTACATTCGAAAAATACACACTCGAAAAGACTCGACGCTATAATTTAGCTCAAGAGGTGTCTATTTTGATTGAAAACATGCTAATTATCAGGACATGTTTGTCTATAGACCCACATGATCTTGATATTTTAGCCAAGTTTTGAAGCCTAGGCCTCATAAACAAGATTTTTCTACTTAGAGCAGTTTCGAGTGTACATTCGAAAAATACACACTCGAAAAGACTCGAACGCTATAATTTAACTCAAGAGGTGTCTATTTTTATTGGAAACATGATAATGGTCAGGACATGTTGGTATATTGACCCACATGATTTTGATATTTTATCCAAATTTTGAAGTCTAGGCCTCATAAACAAGATTTGTCTACTTAGAGCAGTTTCGAGTGTACATTTGAAAAATACACACTCGAAAAGACTCGAACGCTATAATTTAATTCAAGAGGTGTCTATTTTGATTGAAAACATGCTAATTACCAGGACATGTTGGTCTATAGACCCACATGATCTTGATATTTTAACCAAGTTTAGAAGCCTAGGCCTCATAAACACGAGTTTTCTACTTAGAGCAGTTTCGAGTGTACATTCGAAAAATACACACACGAAAAGACTCGAACGCTATAATTTAGCTCATCAGGTTTCTATTTTTATTGGAAAAATGCTAATGATCAGGACATGTTGGTCTATAGACCCAGATGATCTTGATACTTTAGCAAAATTTTGAAATCTAGGCCTCATAAATAAGATTTGTCTACATAGAGCAGTTTCGAGTGTACATTCGAAAAGACTCGAACGCTATAATTTAATTCAAGAGGTGTATATTTGGATTGAAAACATGCTAATGATCAGGACATGTTGGTCTGTAGACCCACATGATCTTGATAATTTAGCCAAGTTTTAAAGGCTAGGCCTCATAAACAATATTTTTCAACTTAGAGAAGTTTCGAGTGTACTTTCGAAAAATACACACTCGAAAAGACTCGAACGCTATAATTTAGCTCAAGAGGTGTCTATTTTGATTGGAAACATGCTAATGATCAGGACATGTTGGTCTATAGACCCACATGATCTTGATATTTTAGCCAAATTTTGAAGTCTAGGCCTCATAAACAAGATTTTTCTACTTAGAGCAGTTTCGAGTGTACATTCAAAAAATACACACTCGAAAAGACTCGAACGCTATAATTTAGCTCAAGAGGTGTCTATTTTGATTGGAAACATGCTAATGATCAGGAAATGTTGGTCTATAGACCCACATGATCTTGATATGTTAGCCAAGTTTTCAAGGCTAGGCCTCACAAATACGAATTTTCTACTTAGAGCAGTTTCGAGTGTACATTCGAATAATACACACTCGAAAAGACTCGAACGCTATAATTTAGCTCAAGAAGTATCAATTTTGATTGGAAACATGCTAATGATCAGGACATGTTGGTCTATAGACCCACATGATCTTGATATTTTAGCAAAGTTTTGAAGCCTAGGCCTCATAAACACGAATTTTCTACTTAGAGCAGTTTCAAGTGTACATTCGAATAATACACACTCGAAAAGAATCAAACGCTATAATTTAGTTAAAGAGGTGTCTATTTTGATTGGAAACATGCTAATGATCAAGACATGTTGTCCTATAGACCCACATGATCTTGATATTTTAGCCAAATTTTTAAGTCTAGGCCTCATAAACAAGATTGTCTACTTAGAGCAGTTTGGAGTGTACATTCGAAAAATACACACTCGAAAAGACTCGAACGCTATAATTTAACTCAAGAGGTGTCTATTTTTATGGGAAACATGCTAATGATCAGGACATGTTGGTATATTGACCCACATGATATTGATATTTTAGCCAAGGTTTGAAGCCTAGGCCTCATAAACACGAATTTTCTACTTAGAGCAGTTTCGAGCGTACATTCGAATAATACACACTCGAAAAGAATCGAACGATATAATTTAGCTCAACAAGTGTCTATTTTTATTGTAAATATGCTAATTATCAAGACATGTTGGTCTATAGACCCACGTGATCTTAATATTTTATCCAAATTTTGAAGTCTAGGCCTCATAAACAAGATTTTTCTACTTAGAGCAGTTTCGAGTGTACATTCGAAAAATACACACTCGAAAAGACTCGAAAGCTATAATTTAATTCAAGAGGTGTTTATTTTGATTGAAAACATGCTAATGATCAGGACATGTTGGTCAATAGACCCACATGATCTTGATATTTTAGTAAAGTTTTGAAGCCTAGGCCTCATAAACACGAATTTTCTACTTAGAGCAGTTTCAAGTGTACATTCGAATAATACACACTCGAAAAGAATCGAACGCTATAATTTAGCTCAACAGGTTTCTATTTTTATTGGAAACATGCTAATGATCAGGACATGTTGGTCTATAGACCCAGATGATCTTGATATTTTAGTAAAGTTTTGAAGCCTAGGCCTCATAAACACGAATTTTCTACTTAGAGCAGTTTCGAGCGTACATTCGAATAATACACACTCGAAATGAATTGAACGCTATAATTTAGCTCAACAGGTGTCTATTTTTATTGGAAACATGCTAATTATGAAGACATGTTGGTCTATATACCCACATGATCTTGATATTTTATCCAAGTTTTAAAGGCTAAGCCTCATAAACAAGATTTGTCTACTTAGATCAGTTTCGAGTGTACATTCGAAAAATACACACTCGAAAAGACTCGAACGCTATAATTTAATTCAAGAGGTGTCTATTTGGATTGAAAACATGCTAATGATCAGGACATGTTGGTCTGTAGGCTCACATGATCTTGATATTTTATCCAAATTTTGAATTCTAGGCCTCATAAACAAGATTTTTCTACTTAGAGCAGTTTCGAGCGTACATTCGAAAAATACACACTCGAAAAGACTCGAATGCTATAATTTAGCTCAAGAGGTGTCTATTATGATTGGAAACATGCTAATGATCAGGAAATGTTGGTCTATAGACCCACATCATCTTGATATGTTCGCCAAGTTTTCAAGGCTAGGCCTCATAAATACGAATTTTCTACTTAGAGCAGTTTCGAGTGTACATTCGAATAATACACACTCGAAAAGACTCGAACGCTATAATTTAGCTCAAGAAGTATCAATTTTGATTGGAAACATGCTAATGATCAGGACATGTTGGTCTATAGACCCACATGATCTTGATATTTTAGCAAAGTTTTGAAGCCTAGGCCTCATAAACACGAATTTTCTACTTAGAGCAGTTTCATGTGTACATTCGAATAATACACACTCGAAAAGAATCGAACGCTATAATTTAGCTAAAGGGGTGTCTATTTTGATTGGAAATATGTTAATGATCAAGACATGTTGTCCTATAGACCCACATGATCTTGATATTTTAGCCAAATTTTTAAGTCTAAGCCTCATAAACAAGATTTTACTTAGAGCAGTTTGGAGTGTACATTCGAAAAATACACACTCGAAAAGACTCGAACGCTAAAATTTAGCTCAAGAGGTGTCTATTTTGATTGAAAACACGCTAATTATCAGGACATGTTGGTATATAGACCCACATGATCTTGATATTTTATCCAAGTTTTGAAGCCTAGGCTTCATAAACAAGATTTGTCTACTTAGAGCAGTTTCGAGTGTACATTCGAAAAATACACACTCGAAAAGACTCGAACGCTATAATTTAACTCAAGAGGTGTGTATTTTTATGGGAAACATGCTAATGATCAGGACATGTTGGTATATTGACCCACATGATATTGATATTTTAGCCAAGGTTTGAAGCCTAGGCCTCATAAACACGAATTTTCTACTTAGAGCAGTTTCGAGCGTACATTCGAATAATACACACTCGAAAAGAATCGAACGATATAATTTAGCTCAACAAGTGTCTATTTTTATTGGAAATATGCTAATTATAAGGACATGTTGGTCTATAGACCCACATGATCTTAATATTTTATCCAAATTTTGAAGTCTAGGCCTCATAAACAAGATTTGTCTACTTAGAGCAGTTTCGAGTGTACATTCGAAAAATACACACTCGAAAAGACTCGAAAGCTATAATTTAATTCAAGAGGTGTCTATTTTGATTGAAAACATGCTAATGATCAGGACATGTTGGTCAATAGACCCACATGATCTTGATATTTTAGTAAAGTTTTGAAGCCTAGGCCTCATAAACACGAATTTTCTACTTAGAGCAGTTTGAAGTGTACATTCGAATAATTCACACTCGAAAAGAATCGAACGCTATAATTTAGCTCAACAGGTTTCTATTTTTATTGGAAACATGCTAATGATCAGGACATGTTGGTCTATAGACCCAGATGATCTTGATATTTTAGTAAAGTTTTGAAGCCTAGGCCTCATAAACACGAATTTTCTACTTAGAGCAGTTTCGAGTGTACATTCGAATAATACACACTCGAAAATAATTGAACGCTATAATTTAGCTCAACATGTGTCTATTTTTATTGGAAACATGCTAATTATGAAGACATGTTGGTCTATATACCCACATGATCTTGATATTTTAGCCAAGTTTTAAAGGCTAAGCCTCATAAACAAGATTTGTCTACTTAGATCAGTTTCGAGTGTACATTCGAAAAATACACACTCGAAAAGACTCGAACGCTATAATTTAATTCAAGAGGTGTCTATTTGGATTGAAAACATGCTAATGATCAGGACATTTTGGTCTGTAGGCTCACATGATCTTGATATTTTAGCCAAATTTTGAATTCTAGGCCTCATAAATAAGATTTTTCTACTTAGAGCAGTTTCGAGTGTACATTCGAAAAATACACACTCGAAAAGACTCGACACTATAATTTAGCTCAAAAGGTGTCTATTTTGATTGAAAACATGCTAATTATCAGGACATGTTTGTCTATAGACCCACATGATCTTGATATTTTAGCCAAGTTTTGAAGCCTAGGCCTCATAAACAAGATTTGTCTACTTAGAGCAGTTTCGAGTGTACATTCGAAAAATACACACTCGAAAAGACTCGAACGCTATAATTTAACTCAAGAGGTGTCTATTTTTATTAGAAACATGATAATGGTCAGGACATGTTGGTATATTGACCCACATGATTTTAATATTTTATCCAAATTTTGAAGTCTAGGCCTCATAAACAAGATTTGTCTACTTAGAGCAGTTTCGAGTGTACATTTGAAAAATACACACTCGAAAAGACTCGAACGCTATAATTTAATTCAAGAGGTGTCTATTTTGATTGAAAACATGCCAATTACCAGGACATGTTGGTCTATAGACCCACATGATCTTGATATTTTAACCAAGTTTAGAAGCCTAGGCCTCATAAACACGAGTTTTCTACTTAGAGCAGTTTCGAGTGTACATTCGAAAAATACACTCACGAAAAGACTCGAACGCTATAATTTAGCTCATCAGGTTTCTATTTTTATTGGAAAAATGCTAATGATCAGGACATGTTGGTCTATAGACCCAGATGATCTTGATATTTTAGCAAAATTTTGAAATCTAGGCCTCATAAACAAGATTTGTCTATTTAGAGCAGTTTCGAGTGTACTTTCGAAAAGACTCGAACGCTATATTTTAATTCAAGAGGTGTCTATTTGTATTGAAAACATTCTAATGATCAGGACATGTTGGTCTGTAGACCCACATGATCTTGATATTTTAGCCAAATTTTAAAGTCTAGCCCTCATAAAAAAGATTTTTCTACTTAGAGCAGTTTCGAGTGTACATTCGAAAAATACACACTCTAAAAGACTCGAACGCTATAATTTAGCTCAAGAGGTGTCTATTTTGATTGGAAACATGCTAATGATCAGGAAATGTTGGTCTATAGACCCACATGATCTTGATATGTTAGCCAAGTTTTCAAGGCTAGGCCTCATAAATACGAATTTTCTACTTAGAGCAGTTTCGATTGTACATTCGAATAATACACACTCGAAAAGACTCGAACGCTATAATTTAGCTCAAGAAGTATCAATTTTGATTGGAAACATGCTAATGATCAGGACATGTTGGTCTATAAACCCACATGATCTTGATATTTTAGCAAAGTTTTGAAGCCTAGGCCTCATAAACACGAATTTTCTACTTAGAGCAGTTTCAAGTGTACATTCGAATAATACACACTAGAAAAGAATCGAACGCTATAATTTATCTAAAGAGGTGTCTATTTTGATTGGAAACATGCTAATGATCAAGACATGTTGTCCTATAGACCCACATGATCTTGATATTTTAACCAAATTTTTAAGTCTAGGCCTCATAAACAAGATTTGTCTACTTAGAGCAGTTTGGAGTGTACATTCGAAAAATACACACTCGAAAAGACTCGAACGCTAAAATTTAACTCAAGAGGTGTCTATTTTGATTGAAAACACGCTAATTATCAGGACATGTTGGTCTATAGACCCATATGATCTTGATATTTTATCCAAGTTTTGAAGCCTAGGCTTCATAAACAAGATTTGTCTACTTAGAGCAGTTTCGAGTGTACATTCGAAAAATACACACTCGAAAAGACTCGAACGCTATAATTTAACTCAAGAGGTGTCTATTTTTATGGGAAACATGCTAATGATCAGGACATGTTGGTATATTGACCCACATGATATTGATATTTTAGCCAAGGTTTGATGCCTAGGCCCCATAAACACGAATTTTCTACTTAGAGCAGTTTCGAGCGTACATTCGAATAATACACACTCGAAAAGAATCGAACCCTATAATTTAGCTCAACAAGTGTCTATTTTTATTGGAAATATGCTAATTATCAAGACATGTTGGTTTATAGACCCACATGATCTTAATATTTTATCCAAATTTTGAAGTCTAGGCCTCATTAACAAGATTTGTCTACTTAGAGCAGTTTCGAGTGTACATTCGAAAAATACACACTCGAAAAGACTCGAACGCTATAATTTAATTCAAGAGGTGTTTATTTTGATTGAAAACATGATAATGATCAGGACATGTTGGTATATAGACCCAGATGATCTTGATATTTTAGCTAAATTTTGAAGTCTAGGCCTCATAAACAAGATTTGTCTACTTAGAGAAGTTTCGAGTGTACATTCGAAAAATACACACTCGAAAAGACTCGAACTATATAATTGAGCTCAAGAGGTGTCTATTTTGATTGAAAATATGCTAATTATCAGGACATGTTGGTCTATAGACCCACATGATCTTGATATTTTAGCAAAGTTTTGAAGCCAAGGCCTCATAAACACGAATTTTCTACTTAGCGAAGTTTCAAGTGTACATTCGAATAATACACACTCGAAAAGAATCGAACGCTATAATTTAGCTAAAGAGGTGTCTATTTTGATTGGAAACATGCTAATGATCAAGACATGTTGGCCTATAGACCCACATGATCTTGATATTTTAGCCAAATTTTGAAGTCTAGGCCTCATAAACAAGATTTGTCTACTTAGAGCAGTTTGGAGTGTACATTCGAAAAATACACACTCGAAAAGACTCGAACGCTAAAATTTAGCTCAAGAGGTGTCTATTTTGATTGAAAACACGCTAATTATCAGGACATGTTGGTCTATAGACCCACATGATCTTGATATTTTATCCAAGTTTTGAAGCCTAGGCTTCATAAACAAGATTTGTCTACTTAGAACAGTTTCAGTGTACATTCGAAAAATACACACTCGAAAAGACTCGAACGCTATAATTTAACTCAAGAGGTGTCTATTTTTATGGGAAACATGCTAATGATCAGGACATGTTGGTATATTGACCCACATGATATTGATATTTTAGCCAAGGTTTGAAGCCTAGGCCCCATAAACACGAATTTTCTACTTAGAGCAGTTTCGAGCGTACATTCGAATAATACACACTCGAAAAGAATCGAACTCTATAATTTAGCTCAACAAGTGTCTATTTTTATTGGAAATATGCTAATTATCAAGACATGTTGGTCTATAGACCCACATGATCTTAATATTATATCCAAATTTTGAAGTCTAGGCCTCATAAACAAGATTTGTCTACTTAGAGAAGTTTCGAGTGTACATTCGAATAATACACACTCGAAAAGACTCGAACGCTATAATTTAGCTCAACAGGTTTCTATTTTGATTGAAAACATGCTAATTATCAGGACATGTTGGTCTATAGACCCACATGATCTTGATATTTTAGAAAAATTTTGAAATCTAGGCCTCATAAACAAGATTTGTCTACTTAGAGCAGTTTCAAGTGTACATTCGAAAAATACACACTCGAAAAGACTCGAACGCTATAATTTAGCTCAACAGGTTTTTATTTTTATTGGAAACATGTTAATTATCAGGACATGTTGGTCTATAGACCCACATGATCTTGATATTTTATCCAAGTTTTGAAGCCTAGGCTTCATAAACAAGATTTGTCTACTTAGAGCAGTTTCAAGTGTACATTCGAATAATACACACTCGAAAAGACTCGAACGCTATAATTTAACTCAAGAGGTGTCTATTTTTATGGGAAACATGCTAATGATCAGGACATGTTGGTATATTGACCCACATGATATTGATATTTTAGCCAAGGTTTGAAGCCTAGGCCTCATAAACACGAATTTTCTACTTAGAGCAGTTTCGAGCGTACATTCGAATAATACACACTCGAAATGAATCGAACGATATAATTTAGCTCAACAAGTGCCTATTTTTATTGGAAATATGCTAATTATCAAGACATGTTGGTCTATAGACCCACATGATCTTAATATTTTATCCAAATTTTGAAGTCTAGGCCTCATAAACAAGATTTGTCTACTTAGAGCAGTTTCGAGTGTACATTCGAAAATACACACTCGAAAAGACTCGAAAGCTATAATTTAATTCAAGAGGTGTCTATTTTGATTGAAAACATGCTAATGATCAGGAAATGTTGGTCTATAGACCCACATGATCTTGATATTTTAGTAAAGTTTTGAAGCCTAGGCCTCATAAACACGAATTTTCTACTTAGAGCAGTTTCAAGTGTACATTCGAATAATACACACTCGAAAAGAATCGAACGCTATAATTTAGCTCAATAAGTTTCTATTTTTATTGGAAACATGCTAATGATCAGAACATGTTGGTCTATAGACCTAGATGATCTTGATATTTTAGTAAAGTTTTGAAGCCTAGGCCTCATAAACACGAATTTTTTACTTAGGGCAGTTTCGAGCGTACATTCGAATAATACACACTCGAAAAGAATTGAACGCTATAATTTAGCTCAACAGGTGTCTATTTTTATTGGAAACATGCTAATTATGAAGATATGTTGGTCTATATACCCACATGATCTTGATATTTTAGCCAAGTTTTAAAGGCTAAGACTCATAAACCAGATTTGTCTACTTAGATCAGTTTCGAGTGTACATTCGAAAAATACACACTCGAAAAGACTCGAACGCTATAATTTAATTCAAGAGGTGTCTATTTGGATTGAAAACATGCTAATGATCAGGACATGTTGGTCTGTAGGCCCAAATGATCTTGATATTTTAGCCAAATTTTGAATTCTAGGCCTCATAAAGAAGATTTTTCTACTTAGAGCAGTTTTGAGTGTACATTCGAAAAATACACACTCGAAAAGACTCGACGCTATAATTTAGCTCAAGAGGTGTCTATTTTGATTGAAAACATGCTAATTATCAGGACATGTTTGTCTATAGACCCACATGATCTTGATATTTTAGCCAAGTTTTGAAGCCTAGGCCTCATAAACAAGATTTGTCTACTTAGAGCAGTTTCGAGTGTACATTCGAAAAATACACACTCGAAAAGACTCGAACTCTATAATTTAACTCAAGAGGTGTCTATTTTTATTGGAAACATGATAATGGTCAGGACATGTTGGTATATTGACCCACATGATTTTAATATTTTATCCAAATTTTGAAGTCTAGGCCTCATAAACAAGATTTGTCTACTTAGAGCAGTTTCGAGTGTACATTTGAAAAATACACACTCGAAAAGACTCGAACGCTATAATTTAATTCAAGAGGTGTCTATTTTGATTGAAAACATGCCAATTACCAGGACATGTTGGTCTATAGACCCACATGATCTTGATATTTTAACCAAGTTTAGAAGCCTAGGCCTCATAAACACGAGTTTTCTACTTAGAGCAGTTTCGAGTGTACATTCGAAAAATACACTCACGAAAAGACTCGAACGCTATAATTTAGCTCATCAGGTTTCTATTTTTATTGGAAAAATGCTAATGATCAGGACATGTTGGTCTATAGACCCAGATGATCTTGATATTTTAGCAAAATTTTGAAATCTAGGCCTCATAAACAAGATTTGTCTATTTAGAGCAGTTTCGAGTGTACTTTCGAAAAGACTCGAACGCTATATTTTAATTCAAGAGGTGTCTATTTGTATTGAAAACATTCTAATGATCAGGACATGTTGGTCTGTAGACCCACATGATCTTGATATTTTAGCCAAATTTTAAAGTCTAGCCCTCATAAAAAAGATTTTTCTACTTAGAGCAGTTTCGAGTGTACATTCGAAAAATACACACTCTAAAAGACTCGAACGCTATAATTTAGCTCAAGAGGTGTCTATTTTGATTGGAAACATGCTAATGATCAGGAAATGTTGGTCTATAGACCCACATGATCTTGATATGTTAGCCAAGTTTTCAAGGCTAGGCCTCATAAATACGAATTTTCTACTTAGAGCAGTTTCGATTGTACATTCGAATAATACACACTCGAAAAGACTCGAACGCTATAATTTAGCTCAAGAAGTATCAATTTTGATTGGAAACATGCTAATGATCAGGACATGTTGGTCTATAAACCCACATGATCTTGATATTTTAGCAAAGTTTTGAAGCCTAGGCCTCATAAACACGAATTTTCTACTTAGAGCAGTTTCAAGTGTACATTCGAATAATACACACTAGAAAAGAATCGAACGCTATAATTTATCTAAAGAGGTGTCTATTTTGATTGGAAACATGCTAATGATCAAGACATGTTGTCCTATAGACCCACATGATCTTGATATTTTAACCAAATTTTTAAGTCTAGGCCTCATAAACAAGATTTGTCTACTTAGAGCAGTTTGGAGTGTACATTCGAAAAATACACACTCGAAAAGACTCGAACGCTAAAATTTAACTCAAGAGGTGTCTATTTTGATTGAAAACACGCTAATTATCAGGACATGTTGGTCTATAGACCCATATGATCTTGATATTTTATCCAAGTTTTGAAGCCTAGGCTTCATAAACAAGATTTGTCTACTTAGAGCAGTTTCGAGTGTACATTCGAAAAATACACACTCGAAAAGACTCGAACGCTATAATTTAACTCAAGAGGTGTCTATTTTTATGGGAAACATGCTAATGATCAGGACATGTTGGTATATTGACCCACATGATATTGATATTTTAGCCAAGGTTTGAAGCCTAGGCCTCATAAACACGAATTTTCTACTTAGAGCAGTTTCGAGCGTACATTCGAATAATACACACTCGAAAAGAATCGAACGATATAATTTAGCTCAACAAGTGTCTATTTTTATTGGAAATATGCTAATTATCAAGACATGTTGGTCTATAGACCCACATGATCTTAATATTTTATCCAAATTTTGAAGTCTAGGCCTCAAAAACAAGATTTGTCTACTTAGAGCACTTTCGAGTGTACATTCGAAAAATACACACTCGAAAAGACTCGAAAGCTATAATTTAATTCAAGAGGTGTCTATTTTGATTGAAAACATGCTAATGATTAGGACATGTTGGTCAATAGACCCACATGATCTTGATATTTTAGTAAAGTTTTGAAGCCTAGGCCTCATAAACACGAATTTTCTACTTAGAGCAGTTTCAAGTGTACATTCGAATAATACACACTCGAAAAGAATCGAACGCTATAATTTAGCTCAACAGGTTTCTATTTTTATTGGAAACATGCTAATGATCAGGATATGTTGGTCTATATACCCACATGATCTTGATATTTTAGTAAAGTTTTGAAGCCTATGCCTCATAAACACGAATTTTCTACTTAGAGCAGTTTCGAGCGTACATTCGAATAATACACACTCGAAAAGAATTGAACGCTATAATTTAGCTCAACAGGTGTCTATTTTTATTGGAAACATGCTAATTATGAAGACATGTTGGTCTATATACCCACATGATCTTGATATTTTAGCCAAGTTTTAAAGGCTAAGCCTCATAAACAAGATTTGTCTACTTAGATCAGTTTCGAGTGTACATTCGAAAAATACACACTCGAAAAGACTCGAACGCTATAATTTAATTCAAGAGGTGTCTATTTGGATTGAAAACATGCTAATGATCAGGACATGTTGGTCTGTAGGCTCACATGATATTGATATTTTAGCCAAATATTGAATTCTAGGCCTCATAAATAAGATTTTTCTACTTAGAGCAGTTTCGAGTGTACATTCGAAAAATACACACTCGAAAAGACTCGACGCTATAATTTAGCTCAAGAGGTGTCTATTTTGATTGAAAACATGCTAATTATCAGGACATGTTTGTCTATAGACCCACATGATCTTGATATTTTAGCCAAGTTTTGAAGCCTAGGCCTCATAAACAAGATTTGTCTACTTAGAGCAGTTTCGAGTGTACATTCGAAAAATACACACTCGAAAAGACTCGAACGCTATAATTTAACTCAAGAGGTGTCTATTTTTATTGGAAACATGATAATGGTCAGGACATGTTGGTATATTGACCCACATGATTTTAATATTTTATCCAAATTTTGAAGTCTAGGCCTCATAAACAAGATTTGTCTACTTAGAGCAGTTTCGAGTGTACATTTGAAAAATACACACTCGAAAAGACTCGAACGCTATAATTTAATTCAAGAGGTGTCTATTTTGATTGAAAACATGCCAATTACCAGGACATGTTGGTCTATAGACCCACATGATCTTGATATTTTAACCAAGTTTAGAAGCCTAGGCCTCATAAACACGAGTTTTCTACTTAGAGCAGTTTCGAGTGTACATTCGAAAAATACACTCACGAAAAGACTCGAACGCTATAATTTAGCTCATCAGGTTTCTATTTTTATTGGAAAAATGCTAATGATCAGGACATGTTGGTCTATAGACCCAGATGATCTTGATATTTTAGCAAAATTTTGAAATCTAGGCCTCATAAACAAGATTTGTCTATTTAGAGCAGTTTCGAGTGTACTTTCGAAAAGACTCGAACGCTATATTTTAATTCAAGAGGTGTCTATTTGTATTGAAAACATTCTAATGATCAGGACATGTTGGTCTGTAGACCCACATGATCTTGATATTTTAGCCAAATTTTAAAGTCTAGCCCTCATAAAAAAGATTTTTCTACTTAGAGCAGTTTCGAGTGTACATTCGAAAAATACACACTCTAAAAGACTCGAACGCTATAATTTAGCTCAAGAGGTGTCTATTTTGATTGGAAACATGCTAATGATCAGGAAATGTTGGTCTATAGACCCACATGATCTTGATATGTTAGCCAAGTTTTCAAGGCTAGGCCTCATAAATACGAATTTTCTACTTAGAGCAGTTTCGATTGTACATTCGAATAATACACACTCGAAAAGACTCGAACGCTATAATTTAGCTCAAGAAGTATCAATTTTGATTGGAAACATGCTAATGATCAGGACATGTTGGTCTATAAACCCACATGATCTTGATATTTTAGCAAAGTTTTGAAGCCTAGGCCTCATAAACACGAATTTTCTACTTAGAGCAGTTTCAAGTGTACATTCGAATAATACACACTAGAAAAGAATCGAACGCTATAATTTATCTAAAGAGGTGTCCATTTTGATTGGAAACATGCTAATGATCAAGACATGTTGTCCTATAGACCCACATGATCTTGATATTTTAGCCAAATTTTTAAGTCTAGGCCTCATAAACAAGATTTGTCTACTTAGAGCAGTTTGGAGTGTACATTCGAAAAATACACACTCGAAAAGACTCGAACGCTAAAATTTAACTCAAGAGGTGTCTATTTTGATTGAAAACACGCTAATTATCAGGACATGTTGGTCTATAGACCCATGTGATCTTGATATTTTATCCAAGTTTTGAAGCCTAGGCTTCATAAACAAGATTTGTCTACTTAGAGCAGTTTCGAGTGTACATTCGAAAAATACACACTCGAAAAGACTCGAACGCTATAATTTAACTCAAGAGGTGTCTATTTTTATGGGAAACATGCTAATGATCAGGACATGTTGGTATATTGACCCACATGATATTGATATTTTAGCCAAGGTTTGAAGCCTAGGCCTCATAAACACGAATTTTCTACTTAGAGCAGTTTCGAGCGTACATTCGAATAATACACACTCGAAATGAATCGAACGATATAATTTAGCTCAACAAGTGCCTATTTTTATTGGAAATATGCTAATTATCAAGACATGTTGGTCTATAGACCCACATGATCTTAATATTTTATCCAAATTTTGAAGTCTAGGCCTCATAAACAAGATTTGTCTACTTAGAGCAGTTTCGAGTGTACATTCGAAAAATACACACTCGAAAGACTCGAACGCTATAATTTAATTCAAGAGGTGTCTATTTTGATTGAAAACATGCTAATTATCAGGACATGTTGGTCTATAGACCCACATGATCTTGATATTTTAGACAAGGTTTGAAGCCTAGGCCTCATAAACACGAATTTTCTACTTAGAGCAGTTTCAAGCGTACATTCGAATAATACACACTCGAAAAGAATCGAACGCTATAATTTAGCTCAACAGGTGTCTATTTTTATTGGAAACATGCTAATTATCAGGACATGTTGGTCTATATACCCACATGATCTTGATATTTTAGCCAAGTTTTAAACCCTAGGCCTCATAAACACGAATTTTCTACTTAGAGCAGTTTCGAGTGTACATTCGAATAATACACACTCGAAAAGACTCGAACGCTATAATTTAATTCAAGAGGTGTCTATTTGGATTGAAAACATGCTAATGTTCAGGACATGTTGGTCTGTAGGCCCACATGATCTTGATATTTTAGCCAAATTTTGAAGTCTAGGCCACATAAACAAGATTTTTCTACTTAGAGCAGTTTCGACTGTACATTCGAAAAGACTCGAACGCTATAATTTAGCTCAAGAGGTGTCTATTTTGATTGAAAACATGCTAATTATCAGGATATGTTGGTCTATAGACCCACATGATCTTGATATTTTAGCCAAGTTTTGAAGCCTAGGCCTCATAAACACGAATTTTCTACTTAGAGCAGTTTCTAGTGTACATTCGAATAATACACACTCGAAAAGACTCGAACGCTATAATTTAGCTCAACAGGTTTCTATTTTGATTGAGAACATGCTAATTATCAGGACATGTTGGTCTATAGACCCACATGATCTTGATATTTTAGCAAAATTTTGAAATCTAGGCCTGATAAACAAGATTTGTCTAGTTAGAGCAGTTTCAAGTGTACATTCGAAAAATATACACTCGAAAAGACTCGAACGCTATAATTTAATTCAAGAGGTGTTTATTTTGATTGAAAACATGCTAATGATCAGGACATGTTGGTCTATAGACCCACATGATCTTGATATTTTAGTAAAGTTTTGAAGCCTAGGCCTCATAAACACGAATTTTCTACTTATAGCAGTTTCAAGTGTACATTCGAATAATACACACTCGAAAAGAATCGAACGCTATAATTTAGATCAAGAGGTGTCTATTTTGATTGGAAACATGCTAATGATCAAGACATGTTGGCCTATAGACCCACATGATCTTGATATTTTAGCCAAATTTTGAAGTCTAGGCCTCATAAACAAGATTTGTCTACTTAGAGCAGTTTGGAGTGTACATTCGAAAAATACACACTCGAAAAGACTCGAACGCTAAAATTTAGCTCAAGAGGTGTCTATTTTGATTGAAAACACGCTAATTATCAGGACATGTTGGTCTATAGACCCACATGATCTTGATATTTTATCCAAGTTTTGAAGCCTAGGCTTCATAAACAAGATTTGTCTACTTAGAGCAGTTTCGAGTGTACATTCGAAAAATACACACTCGAAAAGACTCGAACGCTATAATTTAACTCAAGAGGTGTGTATTTTTATGGGAAACATGCTAATGATCAGGACATGTTGGTATATTGACCCACATGATATTGATATTTTAGCCAAGGTTTGAAGCCTAGGCCTCATAAACACGAATTTTCTACTTAGAGCAGTTTCGAGCGTACATTCGAATAATACACACTCGAAAAGAATCGAACGATATAATTTAGCTCAACAAGTGTCTATTTTTATTGGAAATATGCTAATTATAAGGACATGTTGGTCTATAGACCCACATGATCTTAATATTTTATCCAAATTTTGAAGTCTAGGCCTCATAAACAAGATTTGTCTACTTAGAGCAGTTTCGAGTGTACATTCGAAAAATACACACTCGAAAAGACTCGAAAGCTATAATTTAATTCAAGAGGTGTCTATTTTGATTGAAAACATGCTAATGATCAGGACATGTTGGTCAATAGACCCACATGATCTTGATATTTTAGTAAAGTTTTGAAGCCTAGGCCTCATAAACACGAATTTTCTACTTAGAGCAGTTTGAAGTGTACATTCGAATAATTCACACTCGAAAAGAATCGAACGCTATAATTTAGCTCAACAGGTTTCTATTTTTATTGGAAACATGCTAATGATCAGGACATGTTGGTCTATAGACCCAGATGATCTTGATATTTTAGTAAAGTTTTGAAGCCTAGGCCTCATAAACACGAATTTTCTACTTAGAGCAGTTTCGAGTGTACATTCGAATAATACACACTCGAAAATAATTGAACGCTATAATTTAGCTCAACATGTGTCTATTTTTATTGGAAACATGCTAATTATGAAGACATGTTGGTCTATATACCCACATGATCTTGATATTTTAGCCAAGTTTTAAAGGCTAAGCCTCATAAACAAGATTTGTCTACTTAGATCAGTTTCGAGTGTACATTCGAAAAATACACACTCGAAAAGACTCGAACGCTATAATTTAATTCAAGAGGTGTCTATTTGGATTGAAAACATGCTAATGATCAGGACATTTTGGTCTGTAGGCTCACATGATCTTGATATTTTAGCCAAATTTTGAATTCTAGGCCTCATAAATAAGATTTTTCTACTTAGAGCAGTTTCGAGTGTACATTCGAAAAATACACACTCGAAAAGACTCGACACTATAATTTAGCTCAAAAGGTGTCTATTTTGATTGAAAACATGCTAATTATCAGGACATGTTTGTCTATAGACCCACATGATCTTGATATTTTAGCCAAGTTTTGAAGCCTAGGCCTCATAAACAAGATTTGTCTACTTAGAGCAGTTTCGAGTGTACATTCGAAAAATACACACTCGAAAAGACTCGAACGCTATAATTTAACTCAAGAGGTGTCTATTTTTATTAGAAACATGATAATGGTCAGGACATGTTGGTATATTGACCCACATGATTTTAATATTTTATCCAAATTTTGAAGTCTAGGCCTCATAAACAAGATTTGTCTACTTAGAGCAGTTTCGAGTGTACATTTGAAAAATACACACTCGAAAAGACTCGATCGCTATAATTTAATTCAAGAGGTGTCTATTTTGATTGAAAACATGCTAATTACCAGGACATGTTGGTCTATAGACCCACATGATCTTGATATTTTAACCAAGTTTAGAAGCCTAGGCCTCATAAACACGAGTTTTCTACTTAGAGCAGTTTCGAGTGTACATTCGAAAAATACACACAAGAAAAGACTCGAACGCTATAATTTAGCTCATCAGGTTTCTATTTTTACTGGAAAAATGCTAATGATCAGGACATGTTGGTCTATAGACCCAGATGATCTTGATATTTTAGCAAAATTTTGAAATCTAGGCCTCATAAACAAGATTTGTCTACTTAGAGCAGTTTCGAGTGTACATTCGAAAAGACTCGAACGCTATAATTTAATTCACGAGGTGTCTATTTGGATTGAAAACATGCTAATGATCAGGACATGTTGGTCTGTAGACCCACATGATCTTGATAATTTAGCCAAGTTTTAAAGGCTAGGCCTCATAAACAATATTTTTTACTTAGAGAAGTTTCGAGTGTACTTTCGAAAAATACACACTCGAAAAGACTCGAACGCTATAATTTAGCTCAAGAGGTGTCTATTTTGATTGGAAACATGCTAATGATCAGGAAATGTTGGTCTATAGACCCACATGATCTTGATATGTTAGCCAAGTTTTCAAGGCTAGGCCTCATAAATACGAATTTTCTACTTAGAGCAGTTTCGAGTGTACATTCGAATAATACACACTCGAAAAGACTCGAACGCTATAATTTAGCTCAAGAAGTATCAATTTTGATTGGAAACATGCTAATCATCAGGACATGTTGGTCTATAGACCCACATGATCTTGATATTTTAGCAAAGTTTTGAAGCCTAGGCCTCATAAACACGAATTTTCTACTTAGAGCAGTTTCAAGTGTACATTCGAATAATACACTCTCGAAAAGAATCGAACGATATAATTTAGTTAAAGAGGTGTCTATTTTGATTGGAAACATGCTAATGATCAAGACATGTTGTCCTATAGACCCACATGATCTTGATATTTTAGCCAAATTTTTAAGTCTAGGCCTCATAAACAAGATTTGTCTACTTAGAGCAGTTTGGAGTGTACATTCGAAAAATACACACTCGAAAAGACTCGAACGCTATAATTTAACTCAAGAGGTGTCTATTTTGATTGAAAACACGCTAATTATCAGGACATGTTGGTCTATAGACCCACATGATCTTGATATTTTATCCAAGTTTTGAAGCCTAGGCTTCATAAACAAGATTTGTCTACTTAGAGCAGTTTCGAGTGTACATTCGAAAAATACACACTCGAAAAGACTCGAACGCTATAATTTAACTCAAGAGGTGTCTATTTTTATGGGAAACATGCTAATGATCAGGACATGTTGGTATATTGACCCACATGATATTGATATTTTAGCCAAGGTTTGAAGCCTAGGCCTCATAAACACGAATTTTCTACTTAGAGCAGTTTCGAGCGTACATTCGAATAATACACACTCGAAAAGAATCGAACGATATAATTTAGCTCAACAAGTGTCTATTTTTATTGGAAATATGCTAATTATCAAGACATGTTGGTCTATAGACCCACATGATCTTAATATTTTATCCAAATTTTGAAGTCTAGGCCTCAAAAACAAGATTTGTCTACTTAGAGCACTTTCGAGTGTACATTCGAAAAATACACACTCGAAAAGACTCGAAAGCTATAATTTAATTCAAGAGGTGTCTATTTTGATTGAAAACATGCTAATGATTAGGACATGTTGGTCAATAGACCCACATGATCTTGATATTTTAGTAAAGTTTTGAAGCCTAGGCCTCATAAACACGAATTTTCTACTTAGAGCAGTTTCAAGTGTACATTCGAATAATACACACTCGAAAAGAATCGAACGCTATAATTTAGCTCAACAGGTTTCTATTTTTATTGGAAACATGCTAATGATCAGGACATGTTGGTCTATAGACCCAGATGATCTTGATATTTTAGTAAAGTTTTGAAGCCTAGGCCTCATAAACACGAATTTTCTACTTAGAGCAGTTTCGAGCGTACATTCGAATAATACACACTCGAAATGAATTGAACGCTATAATTTAGCTCAACAGGTGTCTATTTTTATTGGAAACATGCTAATTATGAAGACATGTTGGTCTATATACCCACATGATCTTGATATTTTATCCAAGTTTTAAAGGCTAAGCCTCATAAACAAGATTTGTCTACTTAGATCAGTTTCGAGTGTACATTCGAAAAATACACACTCGAAAAGACTCGAACGCTATAATTTAATTCAAGAGGTGTCTATTTGGATTGAAAACATGCTAATGATCAGGACATGTTGGTCTGTAGGCTCACATGATCTTGATATTTTAGCCAAATTTTGAAGTCTAGGCTTCATAAACAAGATTTTTCTACTTAGAGCAGTTTCGAGTGTACATTCGAAAAATACACACTCGAAAAGAATCGAACGCTATAATTTAGCTCAACAAGTGTCTATTTTTATTGGAAATATGCTAATTATCAAGACATGTTGGTCTATAGACCCACATGATCTTAATATTTTATCCAAATTTTGAATTCTAGGCCTCATAAACAAGATTTGTCTACTTAGAGCAGTTTCGAGTGTACATTTGAAAAATACACACTCGAAAGACTCGAACGCTATAATTTAATTCAAGAGGTGTCTATTTTGATTGAAAACATGCTAATTATCAGGACATGTTGGTCTATAGACCCACATGATCTTGATATTTTAGCCAAGGTTTGAAGCCTAGGCCTCATAAACACGAATTTTCTACTTAGAGCAGTTTCGAGCGTACATTCGAATAATACACACTCGAAAAGAATCGAACGCTATAATTTAGCTCAACAGGTGTCTATTTTTATTGGAAACATGCTAATTATCAGGACATGTTGGTATATATACCCACATGATCTTGATATTTTATCCAAGTTTTAAAGCCTAGGCCTCATAAACACAAATTTTCTACTTAGAGCAGTTTCGAGTGTACATTCAAATAATACACACTCGAAAAGACTCGAACGCTATAATTTAACTCAAGAGGTGTCTATTTTTATGGGAAACATGCTAATGATCAGGACATGTTGGTCTATAGACCCACATGATCTTAATATTTTATCCAAGGTTTGAAGCCTAGTCCCCATAAACACGAATTTTCTACTTAGAGCAGTTTCGAGCGTACATTCGAATAATACACACTCGAAGAGAATCGAACGCAATAATTTAGCTCAACAAGTGTCTATTTTTATTGGAAATATGCTAATTATAAGGACATGTTGGTCTATAGACCCACATGATCTTAATATTTTATCCAAATTTTGAAGTCTAAGCCTCATAAACAAGATTTGTCTACTTAGAGCAGTTTCGAGTGTACATTCGAAAAATACACACTCGAAAAGACTCGAACGCTATAATTTAATTCAAGAGGTGTTTATTTTGATTGAAAACATGCTAATGATCAGGACATGTTGGTCTATAGACCCACATGATCTTGATATTTTAGTAAAGTTTTGAAGCCTAGGCCTCATAAACACGAATTTTCTACTTAGAGCAGTTTCAAGTGTACATTCGAATAATACACACTCGAAAAGAATCGAACGCTATAATTTAGCTCAAGAGGTGTCTATTTTGATTGGAAACATGCTAATGATCAAGACATGTTGGCCTATAGACCCACATGATCTTGATATTTTAGCCAAATTTTGAAGTCTAGGCCTCATAAACAAGATTTGTCTACTTAGAGCAGTTTGGAGTGTACATTCGAAAAATACACACTCGAAAAGACTCGAACGCTATAATTTAATTCAAGAGGTGTTTATTTTGATTGAAAACATGCTAATGATCAGGACATGTTGGTCTATAGACCCACATGATCTTGATATTTTAGTAAAGTTTTGAAGCCTAGGCCTCATAAACACGAATTTTCTACTTAGAGCAGTTTCAAGTGTACATTCGAATAATACACACTCGAAAAGAATCGAACGCTATAATTTAGCTCAACAAGTGTCTATTTTTATTGGAAATATGCTAATTATAAGGACATGTTGGTCTATAGACCCACATGATCTTAATATTTTATCCAAATTTTGAAGTCTAGGCCTCATAAACAAGATTTGTCTACTTAGAGCAGTTTCGAGTGTACATTCGAAAAATACACACTCGAAAAGACTCGAAAGCTATAATTTAATTCAAGAGGTGTCTATTTTGATTGAAAACATGCTAATGATCAGGACATGTTGGTCAATAGACCCACATGATCTTGATATTTTAGTAAAGTTTTGAAGCCTAGGCCTCATAAACACGAATTTTCTACTTAGAGCAGTTTGAAGTGTACATTCGAATAATACACACTCGAAAAGAATCGAACGCTATAATTTAGCTCAACAGGTTTCTATTTTTATTGGAAACATGCTAATGATCAGGACATGTTGGTCTATAGACCCAGATGATCTTGATATTTTAGTAAAGTTTTGAAGCCTAGGCCTCATAAACACGAATTTTCTACTTAGAGCAGTTTCGAGCGTACATTCGAATAATACACACTCGAAAAGAATTGAACGCTATAATTTAGCTCAACATGTGTCTATTTTTATTGGAAACATGCTAATTATGAAGACATGTTGGTCTATATACCCACATGATCTTGATATTTTAGCCAAGTTTTAAAGGCTAAGCCTCATAAACAAGATTTGTCTACTTAGATCAGTTTCGAGTGTACATTCGAAAAATACACACTCGAAAAGACTCGAACGCTATAATTTAATTCAAGAGGTGTCTATTTGGATTGAAAACATGCTAATGATCAGGACATTTTGGTCTGTAGACTCACATGATCTTGATATTTTAGCCAAATTTTGAATTCTAGGCCTCATAAATAAGATTTTTCTACTTAGAGCAGTTTCGAGTGTACATTCGAAAAATACACACTCGAAAAGACTCGACACTATAATTTAGCTCAAAAGGTGTCTATTTTGATTGAAAACATGCTAATTATCAGGACATGTTTGTCTATAGACCCACATGATCTTGATATTTTAGCCAAGTTTTGAAGCCTAGGCCTCATAAACAAGATTTGTCTACTTAGAGCAGTTTCGAGTGTACATTCGAAAAATACACACTCGAAAAGACTCGAACGCTATAATTTAACTCAAGAGGTGTCTATTTTTATTAGAAACATGATAATGGTCAGGACATGTTGGTATATTGACCCACATGATTTTAATATTTTATCCAAATTTTGAAGTCTAGGCCTCATAAACAAGATTTGTCTACTTAGAGCAGTTTCGAGTGTACATTTGAAAAATACACACTCGAAAAGACTCGATCGCTATAATTTAATTCAAGAGGTGTCTATTTTGATTGAAAACATGCTAATTACCAGGACATGTTGGTCTATAGACCCACATGATCTTGATATTTTAACCAAGTTTAGAAGCCTAGGCCTCATAAACACGAGTTTTCTACTTAGAGCAGTTTCGAGTGTACATTCGAAAAATACACACACGAAAAGAATCGAACGCTATAATTTAGCTCATCAGGTTTCTATTTTTATTGGAAAAATGCTAATGATCAGGACATGTTGGTCTATAGACCCAGATGATCTTGATATTTTAGCAAAATTTTGAAATCTAGGCCTCATAAACAAGATTTGTCTACTTAGAGCAGTTTCGAGTGTACATTTGAAAAATACACACTCGAAAAGACTCGAACGCTATAATTTAATTCAAGAGGTGTCTATTTTGATTGAAAACATGCCAATTACCAGGACATGTTGGTCTATAGACCCACATGATCTTGATATTTTAACCAAGTTTAGAAGCCTAGGCCTCATAAACACGAGTTTTCTACTTAGAGCAGTTTCGAGTGTACATTCGAAAAATACACTCACGAAAAGACTCGAACGCTATAATTTAGCTCATCAGGTTTCTATTTTTATTGGAAAAATGCTAATGATCAGGACATGTTGGTCTATAGACCCAGATGATCTTGATATTTTAGCAAAATTTTGAAATCTAGGCCTCATAAACAAGATTTGTCTATTTAGAGCAGTTTCGAGTGTACATTCGAAAAGACTCGAACGCTATATTTTAATTCAAGAGGTGTCTATTTGTATTGAAAACATTCTAATGATCAGGACATGTTGGTCTGTAGACCCACATGATCTTGATATTTTAGCCAAATTTTAAAGTCTAGCCCTCATAAAAAAGATTTTTCTACTTAGAGCAGTTTCGAGTGTACATTCGAAAAATACACACTCTAAAAGACTCGAACGCTATAATTTAGCTCAAGAGGTGTCTATTTTGATTGGAAACATGCTAATGATCAGGAAATGTTGGTCTATAGACCCACATGATCTTGATATGTTAGCCAAGTTTTCAAGGCTAGGCCTCATAAATACGAATTTTCTACTTAGAGCAGTTTCGATTGTACATTCGAATAATACACACTCGAAAAGACTCGAACGCTATAATTTAGCTCAAGAAGTATCAATTTTGATTGGAAACATGCTAATGATCAGGACATGTTGGTCTATAAACCCACATGATCTTGATATTTTAGCAAAGTTTTGAAGCCTAGGCCTCATAAACACGAATTTTCTACTTAGAGCAGTTTCAAGTGTACATTCGAATAATACACACTAGAAAAGAATCGAACGCTATAATTTATCTAAAGAGGTGTCCATTTTGATTGGAAACATGCTAATGATCAAGACATGTTGTCCTATAGACCCACATGATCTTGATATTTTAGCCAAATTTTTAAGTCTAGGCCTCATAAACAAGATTTGTCTACTTAGAGCAGTTTGGAGTGTACATTCGAAAAATACACACTCGAAAAGACTCGAACGCTAAAATTTAACTCAAGAGGTGTCTATTTTGATTGAAAACACGCTAATTATCAGGACATGTTGGTCTATAGACCCATGTGATCTTGATATTTTATCCAAGTTTTGAAGCCTAGGCTTCATAAACAAGATTTGTCTACTTAGAGCAGTTTCGAGTGTACATTCGAAAAATACACACTCGAAAAGACTCGAACGCTATAATTTAACTCAAGAGGTGTCTATTTTTATGGGAAACATGCTAATGATCAGGACATGTTGGTATATTGACCCACATGATATTGATATTTTAGCCAAGGTTTGAAGCCTAGGCCTCATAAACACGAATTTTCTACTTAGAGCAGTTTCGAGCGTACATTCGAATAATACACACTCGAAATGAATCGAACGATATAATTTAGCTCAACAAGTGCCTATTTTTATTGGAAATATGCTAATTATCAAGACATGTTGGTCTATAGACCCACATGATCTTAATATTTTATCCAAATTTTGAAGTCTAGGCCTCATAAACAAGATTTGTCTACTTAGAGCAGTTTCGAGTGTACATTCGAAAATACACACTCGAAAAGACTCGAAAGCTATAATTTAATTCAAGAGGTGTCTATTTTGATTGAAAACATGCTAATGATCAGGAAATGTTGGTCTATAGACCCACATGATCTTGATATTTTAGTAAAGTTTTGAAGCCTAGGCCTCATAAACACGAATTTTCTACTTAGAGCAGTTTCAAGTGTACATTCGAATAATACACACTCGAAAAGAATCGAACGCTATAATTTAGCTCAATAAGTTTCTATTTTTATTGGAAACATGCTAATGATCAGAACATGTTGGTCTATAGACCTAGATGATCTTGATATTTTAGTAAAGTTTTGAAGCCTAGGCCTCATAAACACGAATTTTTTACTTAGGGCAGTTTCGAGCGTACATTCGAATAATACACACTCGAAAAGAATTGAACGCTATAATTTAGCTCAACAGGTGTCTATTTTTATTGGAAACATGCTAATTATGAAGATATGTTGGTCTATATACCCACATGATCTTGATATTTTAGCCAAGTTTTAAAGGCTAAGACTCATAAACCAGATTTGTCTACTTAGATCAGTTTCGAGTGTACATTCGAAAAATACACACTCGAAAAGACTCGAACGCTATAATTTAATTCAAGAGGTGTCTATTTGGATTGAAAACATGCTAATGATCAGGACATGTTGGTCTGTAGGCCCAAATGATCTTGATATTTTAGCCAAATTTTGAATTCTAGGCCTCATAAAGAAGATTTTTCTACTTAGAGCAGTTTTGAGTGTACATTCGAAAAATACACACTCGAAAAGACTCGACGCTATAATTTAGCTCAAGAGGTGTCTATTTTGATTGAAAACATGCTAATTATCAGGACATGTTTGTCTATAGACCCACATGATCTTGATATTTTAGCCAAGTTTTGAAGCCTAGGCCTCATAAACAAGATTTGTCTACTTAGAGCAGTTTCGAGTGTACATTCGAAAAATACACACTCGAAAAGACTCGAACTCTATAATTTAACTCAAGAGGTGTCTATTTTTATTGGAAACATGATAATGGTCAGGACATGTTGGTATATTGACCCACATGATTTTAATATTTTATCCAAATTTTGAAGTCTAGGCCTCATAAACAAGATTTGTCTACTTAGAGCAGTTTCGAGTGTACATTTGAAAAATACACACTCGAAAAGACTCGAACGCTATAATTTAATTCCAGAGGTGTCTATTTTGATTGAAAACATGCTAATTACCAGGACATGTTGGTCTATAGACCCACATGATCTTGATATTTTAACCAAGTTTAGAAGCCTAGGCCTCATAAACACGAGTTTTCTACTTAGAGCAGTTTCGAGTGTACATTCGAAAAATACACACACGAAAAGAATCGAACGCTATAATTTAGCTCATCAGGTTTCTATTTTTATTGGAAAAATGCTAATGATCAGGACATGTTGGTCTATAGACCCAGATGATCTTGATATTTTAGCAAAATTTTGAAATCTAGGCCTCATAAACAAGATTTGTCTACTTCGAGCAGTTTCGAGTGTACATTCGAAAAATACACACTCGAAAAGACTCGAACGCTATAATTTAGCTCAAGAGGTGTCTATTTTGATTGAAAATATGTTAATTATCAGGACATGTTGGTCTATAGACCCACATGATCTTGATATTTTAGCCAAGTTTTAAACCTAGGCCTCATAAACACGAATTTTCTACTTAGAGCAGTTTCGAGTGTACATTCGAATAATACACACTCGAAAAGACTCGAACACTATAATTTAGCTCAACAGGTTTCTATTTTTATTGGAAAAATGCTAATGATCAAGACATGTTGGTCTATAGACCCGGATGATCTTGATATTTTAGCAAAATTTTGAAATATATGCCTCATAAACAAGATTTGTCTACTTAGAGCAGTTTCGAGTGTACATTCGAAAAATACACACTCGAAAAGACTCGAACGCTATAAATTATCTCAAGAGGTGTCTATTTTGATTGAAAACATGCTAATTATCAGGACATGTTGGTCTATATACCCACATGATCTTGATATTTTAGCCAAGTTTTGAAGCCTAGGCCTCATAAACAAGATTTGTCTACTTAGACCAGCTTCGAGTGTACATTCGAAAAATACACACTCGAAAAGACTCGAACGCTATAATTTAGCTCAACCGGTGTCTATTTTTATTGGAAACATGCTAATGATCAGGACATGTTGGTATATAGACCCACATCATCTTGATATGTTCGCCAAGTTTTCAAGGCTAGGCCTCATAAATACGAATTTTCTACTTAGAGCAGTTTCGAGTGTACATTCGAATAATACACACTCGAAAAGACTCGAACGCTATAATTTAGCTCAAGAAGTATCAATTTTGATTGGAAACATGCTAATGATCAGGACATGTTGGTCTATAGACCCACATGATCTTGATATTTTAGCAAAGTTTTGAAGCCTAGGCCTCATAAACACGAATTTTCTACTTAGAGCAGTTTCAAGTGTACATTCGAATAATACACACTCGAAAAGAATCGAACGCTATAATTTAGCTAAAGGGGTGTCTATTTTGATTGGAAACATGTTAATGATCAAGACATGTTGTCCTATAGACCCACATGATCTTGATATTTTAGCCAAATTTTTAAGTCTAAGCCTCATAAACAAGATTTTACTTAGAGCAGTTTGGAGTGTACATTCGAAAAATACACACTCGAAAAGACTCGAACGCTAAAATTTAGCTCAAGAGGTGTCTATTTTGATTGAAAACACGCTAATTATCAGGACATGTTGGTATATAGACCCACATGATCTTGATATTTTATCCAAGTTTTGAAGCCTAGGCTTCATAAACAAGATTTGTCTACTTAGAGCAGTTTCGAGTGTACATTCGAAAAATACACACTCGAAAAGACTCGAACGCTATAATTTAACTCAAGAGGTGTGTATTTTTATGGGAAACATGCTAATGATCAGGACATGTTGGTATATTGACCCACATGATATTGATATTTTAGCCAAGGTTTGAAGCCTAGGCCTCATAAACACGAATTTTCTACTTAGAGCAGTTTCGAGCGTACATTCGAATAATACACACTCGAAAAGAATCGAACGATATAATTTAGCTCAACAAGTGTCTATTTTTATTGGAAATATGCTAATTATAAGGACATGTTGGTCTATAGACCCACATGATCTTAATATTTTATCCAAATTTTGAAGTCTAGGCCTCATAAACAAGATTTGTCTACTTAGAGCAGTTTCGAGTGTACATTCGAAAAATACACACTCGAAAAGACTCGAAAGCTATAATTTAATTCAAGAGGTGTCTATTTTGATTGAAAACATGCTAATGATCAGGACATGTTGGTCAATAGACCCACATGATCTTGATATTTTAGTAAAGTTTTGAAGCCTAGGCCTCATAAACACGAATTTTCTACTTAGAGCAGTTTGAAGTGTACATTCGAATAATACACACTCGAAAAGAATCGAACGCTATAATTTAGCTCAACAGGTTTCTATTTTTATTGGAAACATGCTAATGATCAGGACATGTTGGTCTATAGACCCAGATGATCTTGATATTTTAGTAAAGTTTTGAAGCCTAGGCCTCATAAACACGAATTTTCTACTTAGAGCAGTTTCGAGCGTACATTCGAATAATACACACTCGAAAAGAATTGAACGCTATAATTTAGCTCAACATGTGTCTATTTTTATTGGAAACATGCTAATTATGAAGACATGTTGGTCTATATACCCACATGATCTTGATATTTTAGCCAAGTTTTAAAGGCTAAGCCTCATAAACAAGATTTGTCTACTTAGATCAGTTTCGAGTGTACATTCGAAAAATACACACTCGAAAAGACTCGAACGCTATAATTTAATTCAAGAGGTGTCTATTTGGATTGAAAACATGCTAATGATCAGGACATTTTGGTCTGTAGACTCACATGATCTTGATATTTTAGCCAAATTTTGAATTCTAGGCCTCATAAATAAGATTTTTCTACTTAGAGCAGTTTCGAGTGTACATTCGAAAAATACACACTCGAAAAGACTCGACACTATAATTTAGCTCAAAAGGTGTCTATTTTGATTGAAAACATGCTAATTATCAGGACATGTTTGTCTATAGACCCACATGATCTTGATATTTTAGCCAAGTTTTGAAGCCTAGGCCTCATAAACAAGATTTGTCTACTTAGAGCAGTTTCGAGTGTACATTCGAAAAATACACACTCGAAAAGACTCGAACGCTATAATTTAACTCAAGAGGTGTCTATTTTTATTAGAAACATGATAATGGTCAGGACATGTTGGTATATTGACCCACATGATTTTAATATTTTATCCAAATTTTGAAGTCTAGGCCTCATAAACAAGATTTGTCTACTTAGAGCAGTTTCGAGTGTACATTTGAAAAATACACACTCGAAAAGACTCGATCGCTATAATTTAATTCAAGAGGTGTCTATTTTGATTGAAAACATGCTAATTACCAGGACATGTTGGTCTATAGACCCACATGATCTTGATATTTTAACCAAGTTTAGAAGCCTAGGCCTCATAAACACGAGTTTTCTACTTAGAGCAGTTTCGAGTGTACATTCGAAAAATACACACAAGAAAAGACTCGAACGCTATAATTTAGCTCATCAGGTTTCTATTTTTAATGGAAAAATGCTAATGATCAGGACATGTTGGTCTATAGACCCAGATGATCTTGATATTTTAGCAAAATTTTGAAATCTAGGCCTCATAAACAAGAATTGTCTACTTAGAGCAGTTTCGAGTGTACATTCGAAAAGACTCGAACGCTATAATTTAATTCAAGAGGTGTCTATTTGGATTGAAAACATGCTAATGATCAGGACATGTTGGTCTGTAGACCCACATGATCTTGATAATTTAGCCAAGTTTTAAAGGCTAGGCCTCATAAACAATATTTTTTACTTAGAGAAGTTTCGAGTGTACTTTCGAAAAATACACACTCGAAAAGACTCGAACGCTATAATTTAGCTCAAGAGGTGTCTATTTTGATTGGAAACATGCTAATGATCAGGACATGTCGGTCTATAGACCCACATTATCTTGATATTTTAGCCAAATTTTGAAGTCTAGGCCTCATAAACAAGATTTTTCTACTTAGAGCAGTTTCGAGTGTACATTCAAAAAATACACACTCGAAAAGACTCGAACGCTATAATTTAGCTCAAGAGGTGTCTATTTTGATTGGAAACATGCTAATGATCAGGAAATGTTGGTCTATAGACCCACATGATCTTGATATGTTAGCCAAGTTTTCAAGGCTAGGCCTCATAAATACGAATTTTCTACTTAGAGCAGTTTCGAGTGTACATTCGAATAATACACACTCGAAAAGACTCGAACGCTATAATTTAGCTCAAGAAGTATCAATTTTGATTGGAAACATGCTAATCATCAGGACATGTTGGTCTATAGACCCACATGATCTTGATATTTTAGCAAAGTTTTGAAGCCTAGGCCTCATAAACACGAATTTTCTACTTAGAGCAGTTTCAAGTGTACATTCGAATAATACACACTCGAAAAGAATCGAATGATATAATTTAGTTAAAGAGGTGTCTATTTTGATTGGAAACATGCTAATGATCAAGACATGTTGTCCTATAGACCCACATGATCTTGATATTTTAGCCAAATTTTTAAGTCTAGGCCTCATAAACAAGATTTGTCTACTTAGAGCAGTTTGGAGTGTACATTCGAAAAATACACACTCGAAAAGACTCGAACGCTATAATTTAACTCAAGAGGTGTCTATTTTGATTGAAAACACGCTAATTATCAGGACATGTTGGTCTATAGACCCACATGATCTTGATATTTTATCCAAGTTTTGAAGCCTAGGCATCATAAACAAGATTTGTTTACTTAGAGCAGTTTCGAGTGTACATTCGAAAAATACACACTCGAAAAGACTCGAACGCTATAATTTAACTCAAGAGGTGTCTATTTTTATGGGAAACATGCTAATGATCAGGACATGTTGGTATATTGACCCACATGATATTGATATTTTAGCCAAGGTTTGAAGCCTAGGCCTCATAAACACGAATTTTCTACTTAGAGCAGTTTCGAGCGTACATTCGAATAATACACACTCGAAAAGAATCGAACGATATAATTTAGCTCAACAAGTGTCTATTTTTATTGGAAATATGCTAATTATCAAGACATGTTGGTCTATAGACCCACATGATCTTAATATTTTATCCAAATTTTGAAGTCTAGGCCTCAAAAACAAGATTTGTCTACTTAGAGCACTTTCGAGTGTACATTCGAAAAATACACACTCGAAAAGACTCGAAAGCTATAATTTAATTCAAGAGGTGTCTATTTTGATTGAAAACATGCTAATGATTAGGACATGTTGGTCAATAGACCCACATGATCTTGATATTTTAGTAAAGTTTTGAAGCCTAGGCCTCATAAACACGAATTTTCTACTTAGAGCAGTTTCAAGTGTACATTCGAATAATACACACTCGAAAAGAATCGAACGCTATAATTTAGCTCAACAGGTTTCTATTTTTATTGGAAACATGCTAATGATCAGGATATGTTGGTCTATATACCCACATGATCTTGATATTTTAGTAAAGTTTTGAAGCCTATGCCTCATAAACACGAATTTTCTACTTAGAGCAGTTTCGAGCGTACATTCGAATAATACACACTCGAAAAGAATTGAACGCTATAATTTAGCTCAACAGGTGTCTATTTTTATTGGAAACATGCTAATTATGAAGACATGTTGGTCTATATACCCACATGATCTTGATATTTTAGCCAAGTTTTAAAGGCTAAGCCTCATAAACAAGATTTGTCTACTTAGATCAGTTTCGAGTGTACATTCGAAAAATACACACTCGAAAAGACTCGAACGCTATAATTTAATTCAAGAGGTGTCTATTTGGATTGAAAACATGCTAATGATCAGGACATGTTGGTCTGTAGGCTCACATGATATTGATATTTTAGCCAAATATTGAATTCTAGGCCTCATAAATAAGATTTTTCTACTTAGAGCAGTTTCGAGTGTACATTCGAAAAATACACACTCGAAAAGACTCGACGCTATAATTTAGCTCAAGAGGTGTCTATTTTGATTGAAAACATGCTAATTATCAGGACATGTTTGTCTATAGACCCACATGATCTTGATATTTTAGCCAAGTTTTGAAGCCTAGGCCTCATAAACAAGATTTGTCTACTTAGAGCAGTTTCGAGTGTACATTCGAAAAATACACACTCGAAAAGACTCGAACGCTATAATTTAACTCAAGAGGTGTCTATTTTTATTGGAAACATGATAATGGTCAGGACATGTTGGTATATTGACCCACATGATTTTAATATTTTATCCAAATTTTGAAGTCTAGGCCTCATAAACAAGATTTGTCTACTTAGAGCAGTTTCGAGTGTACATTTGAAAAATACACACTCGAAAAGACTCGAACGCTATAATTTAATTCAAGAGGTGTCTATTTTGATTGAAAACATGCCAATTACCAGGACATGTTGGTCTATAGACCCACATGATCTTGATATTTTAACCAAGTTTAGAAGCCTAGGCCTCATAAACACGAGTTTTCTACTTAGAGCAGTTTCGAGTGTACATTCGAAAAATACACTCACGAAAAGACTCGAACGCTATAATTTAGCTCATCAGGTTTCTATTTTATTGGAAAAATGCTAATGATCAGGACATGTTGGTATATAGACCCAGATGATCTTGATATTTTAGCAAAATTTTGAAATCTAGGCCTCATAAACAAGATTTGTCTATTTAGAGCAGTTTCGAGTGTACATTCGAAAAGACTCGAACGCTATATTTTAATTCAAGAGGTGTCTATTTGGATTGAAAACATTCTAATGATCAGGACATGTTGGTCTGTAGACCCACATGATCTTGATATTTTAGCCAAATTTTAAAGTCTAGCCCTCATAAAAAAGATTTTTCTACTTAGAGCAGTTTCGAGTGTACATTCGAAAAATACACACTCTAAAAGACTCGAACGCTATAATTTAGCTCAAGAGGTGTCTATTTTGATTGGAAACATGCTAATGATCAGGAAATGTTGGTCTATAGACCCACATGATCTTGATATGTTAGCCAAGTTTTCAAGGCTAGGCCTCATAAATACGAATTTTCTACTTAGAGCAGTTTCGATTGTACATTCGAATAATACACACTCGAAAAGACTCGAACGCTATAATTTAGCTCAAGAAGTATCAATTTTGATTGGAAACATGCTAATGATCAGGACATGTTGGTCTATAAACCCACATGATCTTGATATTTTAGCAAAGTTTTGAAGCCTAGGCCTCATAAACACGAATTTTCTACTTAGAGCAGTTTCAAGTGTACATTCGAATAATACACACTAGAAAAGAATCGAACGCTATAATTTATCTAAAGAGGTGTCTATTTTGATTGGAAACATGCTAATGATCAAGACATGTTGTCCTATAGACCCACATGATCTTGATATTTTAACCAAATTTTTAAGTCTAGGCCTCATAAACAAGATTTGTCTACTTAGAGCAGTTTGGAGTGTACATTCGAAAAATACACACTCGAAAAGACTCGAACGCTAAAATTTAACTCAAGAGGTGTCTATTTTGATTGAAAACACGCTAATTATCAGGACATGTTGGTCTATAGACCCATATGATCTTGATATTTTATCCAAGTTTTGAAGCCTAGGCTTCATAAACAAGATTTGTCTACTTAGAGCAGTTTCGAGTGTACATTCGAAAAATACACACTCGAAAAGACTCGAACGCTATAATTTAACTCAAGAGGTGTCTATTTTTATGGGAAACATGCTAATGATCAGGACATGTTGGTATATTGACCCACATGATATTGATATTTTAGCCAAGGTTTGAAGCCTAGGCCTCATAAACACGAATTTTCTACTTAGAGCAGTTTCGAGCGTACATTCGAATAATACACACTCGAAATGAATCGAACGATATAATTTAGCTCAACAAGTGCCTATTTTTATTGGAAATATGCTAATTATCAAGACATGTTGGTCTATAGACCCACATGATCTTAATATTTTATCCAAATTTTGAAGTCTAGGCCTCATAAACAAGATTTGTCTACTTAGAGCAGTTTCGAGTGTACATTCGAAAATACACACTCGAAAAGACTCGAAAGCTATAATTTAATTCAAGAGGTGTCTATTTTGATTGAAAACATGCTAATGATCAGGAAATGTTGGTCTATAGACCCACATGATCTTGATATTTTAGTAAAGTTTTGAAGCCTAGGCCTCATAAACACGAATTTTCTACTTAGAGCAGTTTCAAGTGTACATTCGAATAATACACACTCGAAAAGAATCGAACGCTATAATTTAGCTCAATAAGTTTCTATTTTTATTGGAAACATGCTAATGATCAGAACATGTTGGTCTATAGACCTAGATGATCTTGATATTTTAGTAAAGTTTTGAAGCCTAGGCCTCATAAACACGAATTTTTTACTTAGAGCAGTTTCGAGCGTACATTCGAATAATACACACTCGAAAAGAATTGAACGCTATAATTTAGCTCAACAGGTGTCTATTTTTATTGGAAACATGCTAATTATGAAGATATGTTGGTCTATATACCCACATGATCTTGATATTTTAGCCAAGTTTTAAAGGCTAAGACTCATAAACCAGATTTGTCTACTTAGATCAGTTTCGAGTGTACATTCGAAAAATACACACTCGAAAAGACTCGAACGCTATAATTTAATTCAAGAGGTGTCTATTTGGATTGAAAACATGCTAATGATCAGGACATGTTGGTCTGTAGGCCCAAATGATCTTGATATTTTAGCCAAATTTTGAATTCTAGGCCTCATAAAGAAGATTTTTCTACTTAGAGCAGTTTTGAGTGTACATTCGAAAAATACACACTCGAAAAGACTCGACGTTATAATTTAGCTCAAGAGGTGTCTATTTTGATTGAAAACATGCTAATTATCAGGACATGTTTGTCTATAGACCCACATGATCTTGATATTTTAGCCAAGTTTTGAAGCCTAGGCCTCATAAACAAGATTTGTCTACTTAGAGCAGTTTCGAGTGTACATTCGAAAAATACACACTCGAAAAGACTCGAACTCTATAATTTAACTCAAGAGGTGTCTATTTTTATTGGAAACATGATAATGGTCAGGACATGTTGGTATATTGACCCACATGATTTTAATATTTTATCCAAATTTTGAAGTCTAGGCCTCATAAACAAGATTTGTCTACTTAGAGCAGTTTCGAGTGTACATTTGAAAAATACACACTCGAAAAGACTCGAACGCTATAATTTAATTCCATAGGTGTCTATTTTGATTGAAAACATGCTAATTACCAGGACATGTTGGTCTATAGACCCACATGATCTTGATATTTTAGCCAAGTTTTAAACCTAGGCCTCATAAACACGAATTTTCTACTTAGAGCAGTTTCGAGTGTACATTCGAATAATACACACTCGAAAAGACTCGAACACTATAATTTAGCTCAACAGGTTTCTATTTTTATTGGAAACATGCTAATGATCAAGACATGTTGGTCTATAGACCCAGATGATCTTGATATTTTAGCAAAATTTTGAAATCTAGGCCTCAAAAACAAGATTTGTCTACTTAGAGCAGTTTCGAGTATACATTCGAAAAATACACACTCGAAAAGACTCGAACGCTATAATTTATCTCAAGAGGTGTCTATTTTGATTAAAACATGCTATTGATCAGGACATGTTGGTCTATAGACCCACATGATCTTTATATTTTAGCCAAGTTTTGAAGCATAGGCCTCATAAACACGAATTTTCTACTTAGAGCAGTTTCGAGTGTACATTCGAATAATACACACTCGAAAAGACTCGAACCCTATAATTTAGCTTAACAGGTTTCTATTTTGATTTAAAACATGCTAATTATTAGGACATGTTGGTCTATAGACCCACATGATCTTGATATTTTAGCCAAGTTTTGAAGCCTAGGCCTCATAAACACAAATTTTCTACTTAGTGCAGTTTCGAGTGTAAATTCGAAAAATACACACTCGAAAAGACTCGAACGCTATAATTTATCTCAAGAGGTGTCTATTATGTTTGGAAACATGCTAATAATCAGGACATGTTGGTCTATAGACCCAGATGATCTTGATATTTTAGCTAAATTTTGAAGTCTATGCCTCATAAACAAGATTTGTCTACTTAGAGCAGCTTCGAGTGTACATTCAAAAAATACACACTCGAAAAGACTCGAACGCTATAATTTAGCTCAAGAGGTGTCTATTTTGATTGAAAACATGCTATTGATCAGGACATGTTGGTCTATAGACCCACATGATCTTGATATGTTAGCCAATTTTTGAATCCTAGGCCTCATAAACTCAAATTTTCTACTTAGAGTATTTTCGAGTGTACATTCAAATAATACACACTCGAAAAGACTTGAACGTTATAATTTAGCTCAACCGGTGTCTATTTTTATTGGAAACATGATAATGATCAGTACATGTTGGTCTATAGACCCAGATGATCTTGATATTTTAGCTAAATTTTGAAGTCTAGGCCTCATAAACAAGATTTGTCTACTTAGAGCAGTTTTGAGTGTACATTCGAAAAATACACACTCGAAAAGACTCGAACGTTATAATTTAGCTCAAGAGATGTCTATTTTGATTGAAAATATGCTAATTATAAGGACATGTTGGTCTATAGACCCACATGATCTTGATATTTTAGCCAAGTTTCGAAGCCTAGGCCTCATAAACACGAATTTTCTACTTAGAGCAGTTTCGAGTGTACATTCGAAAAATACACACTCGAAAAGACTCGAACGCTATAATTTAGCTCAAGAGGTGTCTATTTTGATTGGAAACATGCTAATGATCAGGACATGTTGGTCTAAAGACCCACATGATCTTGATATTTTAGCCAAATTTTGAAGTCTAGGCCACATAAACAAGATTTTTCTACTTAGAGCAGTTTCGACTGTACATTCGAAAAATACACACTCGAAAAGACTCGAACGCTATAATTTAGCTCAAGAGGTGTCTATTTTTATTGAAAACATGCTATTGATCAGGACATTTTGGTCTATAGACCCACATGATCTTGATATTTTAGCCAAATTTTGAAGTTTAGGCCACATAAACAAGATTTTTCTACTTAGGGCAGTTTCGAGTGTACATTCGAAAAATACACAGTCGAAAAGACTCGAACGCTATAATTTAGCTCAAGAGGTGTCTATTTTGATTGAAAACATGCTAATTATCAGGACATGTTGGTCTATAGACCCACATGATCTTGATATTTTAGCCAAGTTTTGAAGCCTAGGCCTCATAAACACGAATTTTCTACTTAGAGAGCAGTTTCGAGTGTACATTCGAATAATACACACTCGAAAAGACTCGAACGTTATAATTTAGCTCAACATGTTTCTATTTTTATTGGAAACATGCTAATGATCAGGACATGTTGGTCTATAGACCCACATGATCTTGATATTTTAGCAAAATTTTGAAATCTAGGCCTCATAAATAAGATTTGTCTACTTAGAGCAGTTTCGAGTGTACATTCGAAAAATACACACTCGAAAAGACTCGAACGCTATAATTTAGCTCAAGAGGTGTCTATTTTGATTGAAAACATGCTATTGATCAGGACATGTTGGTCTATAGACCCACAGGATCTTGATATGTTATCCATGTTTTGAAGGCTAGGCCTCATAAACACGAATTTTCTAATTAGAGCAGTTTCGAGTGTACATTCGAAAAATACACACTCGAAAAGACTCGAACGCTATAATTTAGATCAACAGGTTTCTATTTTTATTGGAAACATGCTAATGATCAGGACATGTTGGTCTATAGACCCACATGATCTTGATATTTTAGCCAAATTTTGAAGTCTAGGCCACATAAACAAGATTTTTCTACTTAGAGCAGTTTCGACTGTACATTCGAAAAATACACACTCGAAAAGACTCGAACGCTATAATTTAGCTCAAGAGGTGTCCATTTTGATTGGAAACATGTTAATGATCAGGACATGTTGGTCTATAGACCCACATGATCTTGATATTTTAGCCAAATTTTGAAGTCTAGGCCACATAAACAAGATTTTTCTACTTAGAGCAGTTTCGACTGTACATTCGAAAAATACACACTCGAAAAGACTCGAACGCTATAATTTAGCTCCACAGGTTTCTATTTGGATTGGAAACATGCTAATGATCAGGACATGTTGGTCTATAGACCCACATGATCTTGATATTTTAGCCAAATTTTGAAGTCTAGGCCACATAAACAAGATTTTTCTACTTAGAGCAGTTTCGACTGTACATTCGAAAAATACACACTCGAAAAGACTCGAACGCTATAATTTAGCTCAAGAGGTGTCTATTTTGATTGAAAACATGCTAATTATCAGGACATGTTGGTCTATAGAGCCACATGATCTTGATATTTTATCCAAGTTTTGAAATCTAGGCCTCATAAACAAGATTTGTCTACTTAGAGAAGTTTCGAGTGTACATTCGAAAAATACACACTCGAAAAGACTCGAACGTTATAATTTAGCTCAAGAGATGTCTATTTTGATTGAAAACATGCTAATTATCAGGAGATGTTGGTCTATAGACCCACATGATCTTGATATTTTTGCCAAGTTTTGAAGCCTAGGCCTCATAAACACGAATTTTCTACTTAGAGCAGTTTCGAGTGTACATTCGAAAAATACACACTCGAGAAGACTCGAACGCTATAAATTAGCTCCACAGGTTTCTATTTTGATTGGAAACATGTTAATGATCAGGACATGTTGGTCTATCGACCCACATGATCTTGATATTTTAGCCAAGTTTTGAAGCCTAGGCCTCATAAACACGAATTTTCTACTTAGAGCAGTTTCGAGTGTACATTCGAATAATACACACTCGAAAAGACTCGAACGCTATAATTTAGCTCCACAGGTTTCTATTTTGATTGGAAACATGCTAATGATCAGGACATGTTGGTCTATAGACCCACATGATCTTTATATTTTATCCAAGTTTTGAAGCCTATGCCTCATAAACACGAATTTGCTACTTATAGCAGTTTTGAGTGTACATTCGAATAATACACACTCGGAAAGACTCGAACGCTATAATTTAGCTCAAGAGGTGTCTATTTTTATTGGAAACATGTTAATGATCAGGACATGTTGGTCTATAGACCCACATGATCTTGATATTTTAGCCAAATTTTGAAGTCTAGGCCACATAAACAAGATTTTTCTACTTAGAGCAGTTTCGACTGTACATTCGAAAAATACACACTCGAAAAGACTCGAACGCTATAATTTAGCTCCACGGGTTTCTATTTTGATTGGAAACATGCTAATGATCAGGACATGTTGGTCTATAGACCCACATGATCTTGATATTTTAGCCAAAATTTGAAGTCTAGGCCACATAAACAAGATTTTTCTACTTAGAGCAGTTTCGAGTGTACATTCGAAAAATACACACTCGAAAAGACTCGAACGCTATAATTTAGCTCAAGAGGTGTCTATTTTGATTGAAAACATTTTAATTATCAGGACATGTTGGTCTATAGACCCACATGATCTTGATATTTTATCCAAGTTTTGAAGCCTAGGCCTCATAAACACGAATTTTCTACTTAGAGCAGTTTCGAGTGTACATTCGAATAATACACACTCGAAAAGACTCGAACGCTATAATTTAGATCAACAGGTTTCTATTTTTATTGGAAACATGCTAATGATCAGGACATGTTGGTCTATAGACCCATATGATCTTGATATTTTAGCAAAATTTTGAAATCTAGGCCTCATAAACAAGATTTGTCTACTTAGAGCAGTTTCGAGTATACATTCGAAAAATACACACTCGAAAAGACTCGAACGCTATAATTTATCTCAAGAGGTGTCTATTTTGATTAAAACATGCTATTGATCAGGATATGTTGGTCTATAAACCCACATGATCTTTATATTTTAGCCAAGTTTTGAAGCATAGGCCTCATAAACACGAATTTTCTACTTAGAGCAGTTTCGAGTGTACATTCGAATAATACACACTCGAAAAGACTCGAACAATATAATTTAGCTTAACAGGTTTCTATTTTGATTTAAAACATGCTAATTATCAGGACATGTTGGTCTATAGACCCACATGATCTTGATATTTTAGCCAAGTTTTGAAGCCTAGGCCTCATAAACACAAATTTTCTACTTAGTGCAGTTTCGAGTGTAAATTCGAAAAATACACACTCGAAAAGACTCGAACGCTATAATTTATCTCAAGAGGTGTCTATTTTATTTGGAAACATGCTAATAATCAGGACATGTTGGTCTATAGACCCAGATGATCTTGATATTTTAGCTAAATTTTGAAGTCTATGCCTCATAAACAAGATTTGTCTACTTAGAGCAGCTTCTAGTGTACATTCAAAAAATACACACTCGAAAAGACTCGAACGCTATAATTTAGCTCAAGAGGTGTCTATTTTGATTGAAAACATGCTATTGATCAGGACATGTTGGTCTATAGACCCACATTATCTTGATATGTTAGCCAATTTTTGAATCCTAGGCCTCATAAACTCAAATTTTCTACATAGAGTATTTTCGAGTGTACATTCAAATAATACACACTCGAAAAGACTTGAACGTTATAATTTAGCTCAACCGGTGTCTATTTTTATTGGAAACATGATAATGATCAGTACATGTTGGTCTATAGACCCAGATGATCTTGATATTTTAGCTAAATTTTGAAGTCTAGGCCTCATAAACAAGATTTGTCTACTTAGAGCAGTTTTGAGTGTACATTCGAAAAATACACACTCGAAAAGACTCGAACGTTATAATTTAGCTCAAGAGATGTCTATTTTGATTGAAAACATGCTAATTATAAGGACATGTTGGTCTATAGACCCACATGATCTTGATATTTTAGCCAAGTTTCGAAGCCTAGGCCTCATAAACACGAATTTTCTACTTAGAGCAGTTTCGAGTGTACATTCGAAAAATACACACTCGAAAACACTCGAACGCTATAATTTAGCTCAAGAGGTGTCTATTTTGATTGGAAACATGCTAATGATCAGGACATGTGGTCCATAGACCCACATGATCTTGATATTTTAGCCAAATTTTGAAGTCTAGGCCACATAAACAAGATTTTTCTACTTAGAGCAGTTTCGACTGTACATTCGAAAAATACACACTCGAAAAGACTCGAACGCTATAATTTAGCTCAAGAGGTGTCTATTTTGATTGAAAACATGCTATTTATCAGGGCATGTTGGTCTATAGACCCACATGATCTTGATATTTTAGCCAAGTTTTGAAGCCTAGGCCTCATAAACACGAATTTTCTACTTAGAGCAGTTTCAAGTGTTCATTCGAAAAATACACACTCGAAAAGACTCGAACGCTATAATTTAGCTCAACCGATGTCTATTTTGATTGAAAACATGCTAATTATCAGGACATGTTGGTCTATAGACCCACATGATCTTAATATTTTAGCCAAGTTTTGAAGCCTAGGCCTCATAAACACGAATTTTCTACTTAGAGCAGTTTCAAGTGTACATTCGAAAAATACACACTCGAAAAGACTCGAACGCTATAATTTAGATCAAGAGGTGTCCATTATTATTGGAAACATGCTAATGACCAGGACATTTTGGTCTATAGACCCACATGATCTTGATATTTTAGCCAAATTTTGAAGTCTAGGCCACATAAACAAGATTTTTCTACTTAGAGCAGTTTCGACTGTACATTCGAAAATACTCGAACGCTATAATTTAGCTCAAGAGGTGTCTATTTTGATTGAAAATATGCTAATTATCAGGACATATTGGTCTATAGACCCACATGATCTTGATATTTTAGCCAAGTTTTGAAGCCTAGGCCTCATAAACACGAATTTTTGACTTAGAGCAGTTTCGAGTGTACATTCGAATAATACACACTCGAAAAGACTCGAACGTTATAATTTAGCTCAACAGGTTTCTATTTTGA